>NW_028270151.1:101239977-101463987 GCF_037043375.1 Chiloscyllium plagiosum
GGGTGAGAGAGAGGGGTTTCGAGAGAGAGGGGGTTTGAGAGAGCGAGAGAGCGCGGGTGAGAGAGAGAGAGAGAGGAGGATGAGGCGGTTGAGAGAGAGAGGGTGAGAGAGAAAGGGATTAGAGAGAGATGGTGTTTGAGAGAGCGATAGAGAATGGGTGAGAGAGAGAGAAGAGGATGAGGGGGGTGAGAGAGAGAGGGTGAGAGAGAGGGGTTGCGAGAGAGAGGGTGTTTGAGAGAGTGAGAGAGAGCGGGTGAGAGAGAGTGAGGAGGATGAGGGGGGGTGTGAGAGAGAGAGAGAGGGTGAGAGTGTGGGGCTTTAGAGAGAGGGGGTTTGAGAGAGCGAGAGAGCGGGTGAGAGAGAGAGAGTATGATGAGGGGGATGAGAGAGAGAGGGTGAGAGAGAGGGGTTGAGAGAGAGGGGGTTTTAGAGAGCGAGGGAGAGCGGGTGAGAGAGAGAGTGAAGACGATGAGGGGGGTGAGAGAGAGGGGTGACAGAGACAGACAGGATTTGAGAAAGCGAGAGAGAGCGGGTGAGAGAGAGAGGAGGATGAGACGGGTGTGAGAGAGAGAGGGTGTGAGAGAGGGGTTTTAGAGAGCGAGGGGGTGTGAGAGAGTGAGTGAGAGCGGGTGATAGAGATAGTGGAGGATGAAGGGGGTAAGAGACAGAGGGTGAGAGATAGCGGTTTTAGAGAGAGAGGGGTTTGAGAGAGCGGGTGAGAGAGAGAGGAGGATGAGGGGGGTGAGAGAGAGAGGGTGAGAGAGAGGGGGTTTAGAGAGAGAAGGGGTTTGAGATAGCAAGAGAGAGCGGGTGAGAGAGCGGGAGGAGGATGAGGGGGTGAGAGAGAGAGGGTGAGAAAGAGGGGGTTTAGAGAGAGAGGGGGTTTGAGAGAGCGAGAGAGAGCGGGTGAGAGAGAGAGAGGACGAGGAGGGGTGTGATAGAGAGAGGGTGAGAAAGAGGGGGTTTAGAGAGAGAGGGGGTTTGAGGGAGCGCGAGAGAGCGTGTGAGAGAGAGAGAGAGGAGGATGAGGGGGGTGAGAGAGGGAGCGTGAGAGAGAGGGGTTTAGAGAGAGAGGGGGTTTGAGAGAGTGAGAAAGAACGGGTGAGAGAGGGGGAGAAGGATGAGGGCGGTGAGAGAGAGAGGGTGAGTTAGAGAGAGGAGGGTGAGGGGGTTGAGAGAGAGAGGGGTTTTGGAGAGAGAGAGGGTTTGAGAGAGCGAGAGAGAGCGGGTGAGAGAGAGGAGGATGAGGGGCGTGAGAGAAAGAGGGTGAGAGGAGGAGGGTGTTTGAGAGAGCGAGAGAGAGCGGGTGATAGAGAGAGGAGGATGAGGGGGGTGAGAGAGAAAGGGTGAGAGAGAGTGGTTTTAGAGAGAGAGGGGGTTTGAGAGAGCGAGTGAGAGCGGGTGAGAGAGAGGAGGATGAGGACGTGACAGAGGGTGTGAGAGAGGGGTTGAGAGAGAGAGGGGTTTGAGAGAGCGAGAGAGAGCGGGTGAGAGAGAGAGAGGAGGATGAGGGGGGTAAGAGAGAGAGGGTGAGAGAGAGGGGTTGAGAGAGAGAGGGGGTTTGAGAGAGCGAGAGAGCGCGGGTGAGAGAGAGAGAGAGGAGGAGGAGGGTGAGAGAGAGAGGGTGAGAGAGAGGGGTTTCGAGAGAGAGGGGGTTTGAGAGAGCGAGAGAGCGCGGGTGAGAGAGAGAGAGAGAGGAGGATGAGGCGGTTGAGAGAGAGAGGGTGAGAGAGAAAGGGATTAGAGAGAGATGGTGTTTGAGAGAGCGATAGAGAATGGGTGAGAGAGAGAGAGGAGGATGAGGGGGGTGAGAGAGAGAGGGTGAGAGAGAGGGGTTGCGAGAGAGAGGGTGTTTGAGAGAGTGAGAGAGAGCGGGTGAGAGAGAGTGAGGAGGTTGAGGGGGGGTGAGAGAGAGAGAGAGAGGGTGAGAGTGTGGGGCTTTAGAGAGAGGGGGTTTGAGAGAGCGAGAGAGCGGGTGAGAGAGAGAGAGTATGATGAGGGGGATGAGAGAGAGGGGGTGAGAGAGAGTGGTTGAGAGAGAGGGGGTTTTAGAGAGCGAGGGAGAGCGGGTGAGAGAGAGAGTGAAGACGATGAGGGGGGTGAGAGAGAGGGGTGAAAGAGACAGACAGGATTTGAGAAAGCGAGAGAGAGCGGGTGAGAGAGAGAGGAGGATGAGACGGGTGTGAGAGAGAGAGGGTGTGAGAGAGGGGTTTTAGAGAGCGAGGGGGTGTGAGAGAGTGAGTGAGAGCGGGTGAGAGAGATAGTGGAGGATGAAGGGGTAAGGGACAGAGGGTGAGAGATAGCGGTTTTAGAGAGAGAGGGGTTTGAGAGAGCGGGTGAGAGAGAGGGGGTTTAGAGAGAGAAGGGGTTTGAGATAGCAAGAGAGAGCGGGTGAGAGAGCGGGAGGAGGATGAGGGGGTGAGAGAGAGAGGGTGAGAAAGAGGGGGTTTAGAGAGAGAGGGGGTTTGAGAGAGCGAGAGAGAGCGGGTGAGAGAGAGAGAGGACGAGGAGGGGTGTGATAGAGAGAGGGTGAGAAAGAGGGTTTTAGAGAGAGAGGGGTTTGAGGGAGCGAGAGAGAGCGTGTGTGAGAGAGAGAGAGGAGGATGAGGGGGGTGAGAGAGGGAGCGTGAGAGAGAGGGGTTTAGAGAGAGAGGGGGTTTGAGAGAGCGAGAGAGAGCGGGTGAGAGAGAGTATGATGAGAGGGATGAGAGAGAGAGGGTGAGAGAGAAGGGTTGAGAGAGAGAGGGGTTTTGAGAAAGCGGGTGAGAGAGAGAGAGAAAAGAGGATGAGGGGGGTGAGAGAGAGGGTGAGAGAAAGGGGTTATAGAGAGAGTCGGGGTTTGAGAGACCGAGAGATGGCAGGTGAGAGAGAGAGAGGAGGATGCGACGGGTGTGAGAGAGAGAGGGTGAGAGAGCGGTTTTAGAGAGAGAGGGGGTTTGAGAGAGCGGGTGAGAGAGATAGAGGAGGATCAGGGGGTGAGAGACAGATGGTGAGAGATAGGGGTTTTCGAGAGAGGGGGTTTGAGAGAGCGAGAGAGAGCGGGTGAGAGAGAGAGAGGGGAATGGGGGGTGAGAGACAGAGTGTGAGAGAGAGGGGTTTTAGAGTGAGGGGGGTTTTGAGAGAGCGAGAGAGAGAGCGGGTGAGAGAGAGAGAGAGAAGAGGATGAGGGGGTGAGAGAGAGGGGGGTTATAGAGAGAGACGGGGTTTGAGAGAGCGAGAGAGAGCGGGTGAGAGAGAGAGGAGGATGAGACGGGTGTGAGAGAGAGAGGGTGTGAGAGAGGGGTTTTAGAGAGTGAAGGGTTTTTGAGAGGGTGAGAGAGAGCGCGTGAGAGAGATTGAGGAGGATGAGGAGGGTGAGAGACAGAGGGTGAGAGATAGGGGTTTTAGAGAGAGAGGGGGTTTGAGAGAGTGAGAGAGAGCGGGTGAGAGAGAGAGAGGAGGATGAGGGGGGTGAGAGAGAGAAGGTGAGAGAGAGGGGGTTTAGAGAGAGAAGGGGTTTGAGATAGCAAGAGAGAGTGGATGAGAGAGCGGGAGGAAGATGAGTGGTGAGAGAGAGAGAGTGAGAGAGAGGGGGTTTGAGAGAGCGAGTTAGAGCGGGTGAGAGAGAGAGGACGATGAGGGGGGTGAGAGCGCGTGTGGGAGAAGGTGTTTGAGAGAGCAAGAGAGAGCGGGTGAGAGATGGAGGAGAATGAGGGGGTTGCGAGAGAGAGGGTGAGAGAGAGGGGTTGACAGAGAGAGGGGTTTGAGAGAGCGAGAGAGCGCGGGTGAGAGAGAGAGAGGAGGATGAGAGGGTTGAGAGAGAGAGGGTGAGAGAGCGAGAGGACGATGAGGGGGAGAGAGAGAGTGTGTGAGAGAGGGGTTTAGAGAGAGAGGAGGATTGAGAGAGCGAGAGAGAGTGGGTGAGAGAGAGAGGAGGAGGAGGGGGGTGAGAGAGAGAGGGTGAGAGAGAGGCGTTGCGAGACAGAGGGGTTTTGAGAGAGTGGGTGAGAGAGAGAGAGGAGGACGAGGGCAGTGAGTGAGAGAGGGTGAGAGAGAGAGAGGAGGATGAGGGGGGTGAGAGTGAGAGGGTGAGAGAGAGGGGTTTTAGAGAGAGGGGGGGTTTGAGAGAGAGCGGGTGAGAGAGAGGAGGATGAGGGGCGTGAGAGAGAGAGGGTGAGAGAGATGGGTTGAGAGAGAGAGGGGGTTTGAGAGAGCGAGAGAGAACAGGTGAGGGAGAGAGAGGAGGATGAGGGGGGTGAGAGAGAGAGGGTGAGAGAGAGGGTTTTAGAGAGAGAGGGGGTTTGAGAGAGCGGGAGAGCGCGGGTGAGAGTGAGAGAGGAGGATGAGGGGAGTGAGAGAGAGAGGGTGAGAGAGAGGGGTTGAGAGAGAGAGGGGGTTTAAGACAGCGGGTGAGAGAGAGGGAGGAGGATGAGGGGGGTGAGAGAGAGAGGGTGAGCGAGGGGTTGAGAGAGAGGAGGTTTGAGAGAGCGAGAGAGAGCTGTTGAGAGAGTGAGAGAGGAGGATGAGGCGTGTGTGAGAGAGAGGGTAAGAGGGTGGGGTTTTTGAGAGAAAGGGGGTTTGAGAGAGCGAGAGAGAGCGGGTGAGAGGGAGAGAGGAGGATGAGGGGGGTGAGAGACAGAGGGTGAGAGAGGTTTTAGAGAGAGAGGGGTTTGAGAGAGCGAGAGAGAGCGGGTGAGAGAGAGAGAGAGGAGGATGAGGGGGGTGAGATAGAGAGGGTGAGAGAAAGGGGTTTTAGAGAGAGAGGGGGTTTGAGAGAGTGAGAGAGAGCGGATGAGAGAGAGAGGAGGATGAGGGGAGTGAGAGAGTGAGGGTGAGAGAGAGAGAGAGGAGGATGAGGCGGTTGAGAGAGAGAGGGTGAGAGAGAAAGGGATTAGAGAGAGATGGTGTTTGAGAGAGCGATAGAGAATGGGTGAGAGAGAGAGAGAGGAGGATGAGGGGGGTGAGAGAGAGGGGTTGCGAGAGAGAGGGTGTTTGAGAGAGTGAGAGAGAGAGTGGGTGAGAGAGAGAGGAGGAGGAGGGGGGTGAGAGAGAGAGGGTGAGAGAGAGGCGTTGCGAGAGAGAGGGGGTTTGAGAGAGTGGGTGAGAGAGAGAGAGGAGGATGAGGGCAGTGAGTGAGAGAGGGTGAGAGAGAGAGAGGAGGATGAGGGGGGTGAGAGTGAGAGGGTGAGAGGAGGGGTTTTAGAGAGAGAGGGGGTTTGAGAGTGAGCGGGTGAGAGAGAGGAGGATGAGGGGCGTGAGAGAGAGAGGGTGAGAGAGATGGGTTGAGAGAGAGAGGGGGTTTGAGAGAGCGAGAGAGAACAGGTGAGGGAGAGAGAGGAGGATGAGGGGGGTGAGAGAGAGAGGGTGAGAGAGAGGGTTTTAGAGAGAGAGGGGGTTTGAGAGAGCGGGAGAGCGCGGGTGAGAGAGTGAGGAGGATGAGGGGGGGTGAGAGAGAGAGAGAGGGTGAGAGTGTGGGGCTTTAGAGAGAGCGGGTGAGAGAGAGAGAGGAGGAGGGGGTGATAGAGAGAGGGTGAGAGAGAGGGGTTGAGAGAGAGGGGGTTTGAGAGAGTGAGAAAGAACGGGTGAGAGAGGGGGAGAAGGATGAGGGCGGTGAGAGAGAGAGGGTGAGTTAGAGAGAGGAGGATGAGGGGGTTGAGAGAGAGAGGGGTTTTGGAGAGAGAGAGGGTTTGAGAGAGCGAGAGAGAGCGGGTGAGAGAGAGGAGGATGAGGGGCGTGAGAGAAAGAGGGTGAGAGGAGGAGGGTGTTTGAGAGAGCGAGAGAGAGCGGGTGATAGAGAGAGGAGGATGAGGTGGGTGAGAGAGAGAGGGTGAGAGAGAGTGGTTTTAGAGAGAGGGGGGGTTTGAGAGAGCGAGAGAGAGCGGGTGAGAGAGCGGGAGGAGGATGAGGGGGTAAGAGAGAGAGAGGGTGAGAGAGACGGGTTGAGAGAGAGGGGGTTTGAGAGAGCGAGTGAGAGCGGGTGAGAGAGAGAGAGAGGAGGATGAGGGGGGTGAGAGAGAGAGGGTGAGAGAGAGGGTGAGAGAGATGGGTCATAGAGAGAGAGGGGGTTTGAGAGAGCGAGAGAGAGCGGGTGAGAGAGAGAGAGGAGGATGAGGGGGTGAGAGAGAGAGGGTGAGAGAGAGAGGTTGAGAGAGAGAGGGGGTTTGAGAGAGCGGGTGAGAGAGAGAGAGAGGAGGATGAGGGGGTGAGAGAGGATGTGAGAGAAGGTGTTTGAGAGGGCAAGAGAGAGCGGGTGAGAGTGAGGGAGGAGAATGGGGGGATGAGAGAGAGAGGGTGTGAGAGAGGGGTTGAGAGAGAGAGGGGGTTTGAGAGACCGAGAGAGAGCGGGTGAGAGAGAGAGAGATGTGGATGAGGGGGTGAGAGAGAGAGGGTGAGAGAGAGGGTGAGAGAGAGGGGTCATAGAGAGAGAGGGGGTTTGAGAGAGCGAGAGAGAGTGGGTGAGAGAGAGAGAGGAGGATGAGGGGGTGAGAGAGAGAGGGTGTGAGAGAGGGGTTGAGAGAGAGAGGGGGTTTCAGAGAGCGAGAGAGAGCGGGTGACAGAGAGAGAGAGGAGGAGGAGGGGGGTGAGAGAGAGAGGGTGAGAGAGAGGGGTTTATGAGGGGAATGAGAGAGAGGGTGTGAGAGAGGGGTTTAGAGAGAGAGTGGTTTTGAGAGAGCGAGAGAGAGCGGGTGAGAGAGAGAGTATGATGAGTGGGATGAGGGAGAGAGGGTGTGAGAGAGGGGTTGAGAGAGAGAGGGGGTTTTAGAGAGCGAGAGAGAGCGGGTGAGAGAGAGAGAGAAGAGGATGAGCGGTGTGAGAGAGAGAGGGTGAGAGAGAGGGGTTATAGAGAGAGAGGGGTTTGAGAGAGTGAGAGAGAGCGGGTGAGAGAGATAGTGGAGGATGAGGGGGGTAAGAGACAGAGGGTGAGAGATAGGGGTTTTAGAGAGAGAGGGGGTTTGAGAGAGGTGGTGAGAGAGAGAGAGGTGGATGAGGGGGTGTGAGAGAGAGAGGGTGAGAGAAAGGGGGTTTAGAGAGAGAAGGGGTTTGAGATAGCAAGAGAGAGCGGGTGAGAGAGAGGAGGAGGGGGGTGATAGAGAGAGGGTGAGAGAGAGGGGTTATAGAGAGAGAGGGGTTTGAGAGAGTGAGAGAGAGCGGGTGAGAGAGATAGTGGAGGATGAGGGGGGTAAGAGACAGAGGGTGAGAGATAGGGGTTTTAGAGAGAGAGGGGGTTTGAGAGAGGTGGTGAGAGAGAGAGAGGTGGATGAGGGGGTGTGAGAGAGAGAGGGTGAGAGAAAGGGGGTTTAGAGAGAGAAGGGGTTTGAGATAGCAAGAGAGAGCGGGTGAGAGAGAGGAGGAGGGGGGTGATAGAGAGAGGATGAGAGAGAGGGGTTGAGAGAGAGAGGGGGTTTGAGAGAGTGAGAAAGAGCGGGTGAGAGAGGGGGAGAAGGATGAGGGCGGTGAGAGAGAGAGGGTGAGTAGGAGAGAGGAGGATGAGGGGTGTGAGAGAGAGAGAGAGGGTGAGAGAGAGGGGTTTTCGAGAGAGCAAGAGAGAGCGGGTGATAGAGAGAGAGGAGGATGGGGGAGTGAGAGAGGGGTTGAGAGAGAGAGGGAGTTTGAGAGAGCGAGAGAGAGCGGGTGATAGAGAGAGAGGAGGATGAGGGGGGTGAGAGAGTGAGAGAGAGGGGTTTTAGAGAGAGAGGGGGTTTGAGAGAGCGAGAGAGAGCGGGTGAGAGATCGGGAGGAGGATGAGGGGGTGAGAGAGAGAGAGGGTGAGAGAAAGGGGTTGAGAGAGAGGGGGTTTGAGAGAGCGAGTGAGAGCGGGTGAGAGAGAGGAGGATGAGGGGGTGAGAGAGGGTGTGAGAGAGGGGTTGAGAGAGAGGGGGGTTTGAGAGAGCGAGAGAGAGCGGGTGAGAGAGAGAGAGGCGGATGAGGGGAGTGAGAGAGTGAGGGTGAGAGAGAGAGAGAGGAGGATGAGGCGGTTGAGAGAGAGAGGGTGAGAGAGAAAGGGATTAGAGAGAGATGGTGTTTGAGAGAGCGATAGAGAATAGGTGAGAGAGAGAGAGAGGAGGATGAGGGGGGTGAGAGAGAGGGGTTGCGAGAGAGAGGGTGTTTGAGAGAGTGAGAGAGAGAGTGGGTGAGAGAGAGATGAGGAGGGGGGGGTGAGAGAGAGAGGGTGAGAGAGAGGCGTTGCGAGAGAGAGGGGGTTTGAGAGAGTGGGTGAGAGAGAGAGAGGAGGATGAGGGCAGTGAGTGAGAGAGGGTGAGAGAGAGAGAGGAGGATGAGGGGGGTGAGAGTGAGAGGGTGAGAGGAGGGGTTTTAGAGAGAGAGGGGGTTTGAGAGAGAGCGGGTGAGAGAGAGGAGGATGAGGGGCGTGAGAGAGAGAGGGTGAGAGAGATGGGTTGAGAGAGAGGGGGGGTTTGAGAGAGCGAGAGAGAACAGGTGAGGGAGAGAGAGGAGGATGAGGGGGGTGAGAGAGAGAGGGTGAGAGAGAGGGTTTTAGAGAGAGAGGGGGTTTGAGAGAGCGGGAGAGCGCGGGTGACAGAGAGTGAGGAGGATGAGGGGGGTGAGAGAGAGAGAGGGTGAGAGTGTGGGGCTTTAGAGAGAGCGGGTGAGAGAGAGAGAGGAGGAGGGGGTGATAGAGAGAGGGTGAGAGAGAGGGGTTGAGAGAGAGGGGGTTTGAGAGAGTGAGAAAGAACGGGTGAGAGAGGGGGAGAAGGATGAGGGCGGTGAGAGAGAGAGGGTGAGTTAGAGAGAGGAGGATGAGGGGGTTGAGAGAGAGAGGGGTTTTGGAGAGAGAGAGGGTTTGAGAGAGCGAGAGAGCGGGTGAGAGAGAGGAGGATGAGGGGCGTGAGAGAAAGAGGGTGAGAGGAGGAGGGTGTTTGAGAGAGCGAGAGAGAGCGGGTGATAGAGAGAGGAGGATGAGGTGGGTGAGAGAGAGAGGGTGAGAGAGAGTGGTTTTAGAGAGGGGGGGGTTTGAGAGAGCGAGAGAGAGCGGGTGAGAGAGCGGGAGGAGGATGAGGGGGTAAGAGAGAGAGAGGGTGAGAGAGACGGGTTGAGAGAGAGAGGGGGTTTGAGAGAGCGAGTGAGAGCGGGTGAGAGAGAGAGAGAGAGGAGGATGAGGGGGGTGAGAGAGAGAGGGTGAGAGAGAGGGTGAGAGAGATGGGTCATAGAGAGAGAGGGGGTTTGAGAGAGCGAGAGAGAGCGGGTGAGAGAGAGAGAGGAGGATGAGGGGGTGAGAGAGAGAGGGTGAGAGAGAGGGGTTGAGAGAGAGAGGGGGTTTGAGAGAGCGGGTGAGAGAGAGAGAGAGGAGGATGAGGGGGTGAGAGAGGATGTGAGAGAAGGTGTTTGAGAGGGCAAGAGAGAGCGGGTGAGAGTGAGGGAGGAGAATGGGGGGATGAGAGAGAGAGGGTGTGAGAGAGGGGTTGAGAGAGAGAGGCGGTTTGAGAGACCGAGAGAGAGAGAAGTGGATGAGGGGGTGAGAGAGAGAGGGTGAGAGAGAGGGTGAGAGAGAGCGGTCATAGAGAGAGAGGGGGTTTGAGAGAGCGAGAGAGAGTGGGTGAGAGAGAGAGAGGAGGATGAGGGGGTGAGAGAGAGGGTGAGAGAGAGGGGTTGAGAGAGTGGGGGTTTCAGAGAGCGAGAGAGAGCGGGTGACAGAGAGAGAGGAGGAGGAGGGGGGTGAGAGAGAGAGGGTGAGAGAGAGGGGTTTAGAGAGAGAGGGGGTTTGAGAGAGCGAGAGAGAGCGGGTGAGAGAGAGATAGAAGAGGATGAGGGGGTGAGAGAGAGGGTGAGAGAGAGGGGTTATAGAGAGAGAGCGGTTTGAGAGAGTGAGAGAGAGCGGGTGAGAGAGATAGTGGAGGATGAGGGGGGTAAGAGACAGAGGGTGAGAGATAGGGGTTTTAGAGAGAGAGGGGGTTTGAGAGAGGTGGTGAGAGAGAGAGAGGTGGATGAGGGGGTGTGAGAGAGAGAGGGTGAGAGAAAGGGGGTTTAGAGAGAGAAGGGGTTTGAGATAGCAAGAGAGAGCGGGTGAGAGAGAGGAGGAGGGTGGTGATAGAGAGAGGGTGAGAGAGAGGGGTTGAGAGAAAGAGGGGGTTTGAGAGAGTGAGAAAGAGCGGGTGAGAGGGAGGGGGAGAAGGATGAGGGCGGTGAGAGAGAGAGGGTGAGTTAGAGAGAGGAGGATGAGGGGGGTGAGAGAGAGAGGGTGAGAGAGAGGGGTTTTGGAGAGAGCGAGAGAGAGCGGGTGATAGAGAGAGAGGAGGATGAGGGGGGTGAGAGAGGGGTTGAGAGAGAGAGGGAGTTTGAGAGAGCAAGAGACAGCGGGTGATAGAGAGAGAGGAGGATGAGGGGGGTGAGAGAGAGAGAGGGTGAGAGAGGGGTTTTAGAGAGAGAGGGGGTTTGAGAGAGCGAGAGAGAGCGGGTGAGAGATCGGGAGGAGGATGAGGGGGTGAGAGAGAGAGAGGGTGAGAGAAAGGGGTTGAGAGAGGGGGTTTGAGAGAGCGAGTGAGAGCGGGTGAGAGAGAGAGGAGGATGAGGGGGGTGAGAGAGGGTGTGAGAGAAGGTGTTTGAGAGAGCAAGAGAGAGCGGGTGAGAGAGAGGGTGGAGAATGGGGGGATGAGAGAGAGAGGGTGAGAGAGAGGGGTTGAGAGAGAGAGGGGGTTTGAGAGAGCGAGAGAGAGCGGGTGAGAGAGAGAGAGGAGGATGAGGGGGGTAAGAGAGAGAGGGTGAGAGAGATGGGTTTTAGAGAGCGATGTGGTTTGAGAGAGCGAGAGAGAGCGGGTGAGAGAGAGAGAGGAGGATGAGGGGGGGTGAGAGAGAGAGGGTGAGAGAGAGGGGTTGAGAGAGAGAGGGGGTTTGAGAGAGCGAGAGAGCGCGGGTGAGAGAGAGAGAGAGAGGAGGATGAGGGGGTGTGAGAGAGAGAGGGTGAGAGAGAGGGGTTTAGAGAGAGAGGGGGTTTCAGAGAGCGAGAGAGAGCGGGTGAGAGAGAGAGAGAGGAGGAGGAGAGTGAGAGAGAGAGGGTGAGAGAGAGGGGTTTCGAGAGAGAGGGGGTTTGAGAGAGTGAGAGAGCGGGTGAGAGAGAGAGAGTATGATGAGGGGGATGAGAGAGAGAGGGTGAGAGAGAGGGGTTGAGAGAGAGAGGGGGTTTGAGAGAACGAGGGAGAGCGGGTGAGAGAGAGAGTGAAGACGATGAGGGGGTAAAAGACAGAGGGTGACAGATAGCGGTTTTAGAGAGAGAGGGGTTTGAGAGAGCGGGTGAGAGAGAGGAGGATGAGGGGGGTGAGAGAGAGAGGGTGAGAGAGAGGGGGTTTAGAGAGAGAAGGGGTTTGAGATAGCAAGAGAGAGCGGGTGAGAGAGCGGGAGGAGGATGAGGGGGTGAGAGAGAGAGGGTGAGAAAGAGGGGGTTTAGAGAGAGAGGGGATTTGAGAGAGCGAGAGAGAGCGGGTGAGAGAGAGAGGACGAGGAGGGGAGTGATAGAGAGAGGGTGAGAAAGAGGGGGTTTAGAGAGGGAGGGGGTTTGAGGGAGCGAGAGAGAGCGTGTGAGAGAGAGAGAGGAGGATGAGGGGGGTGAGAGAGGGTGCGTGAGAGAGAGGGGTTCAGAGAGAGAGGGGGTTTGAGAGAGCGAGAGAGAGCGGGCGAGAGAGAGTATGATGAGGGGGATGAGAGAGAGAGGGTGAGAGAGAAGGGTTGAGAGAGAGAGGGGTTTTGAGAGAGCGGGTGAGACAGAGAGAGAGAAGAGGATGAGGGGGGTGAGAGAGAGGGTGAGAGAGAGGGGTTATAGAGAGAGATGGGGTTTGAGAGACCGAGAGATGTCAGGTGAGAGAGAGAGAGGAGAATGAGACGGGTGTGAGAGAGAGAGGGTGAGAGAGCGGTTTTAGAGAGAGAGGGGGTTTGAGAGAGCGGGTGAGAGAGATAGAGGAGGATGAGGGGGTGAGAGACAGAGGGTGAGAGATAGGGGTTTTCGAGAGAGGGGGTTTGAGAGAGCGAGAGAGAGCGGGTGAGAGAGAGAGAGGGGAATGGGGGGTGAGAGACAGAGTGTGAGAGAGAGGGGTTTTAGAGTGAGGGGGGTTTTGAGAGAGCGAGAGAGAGCGGGTGAGAGAGAAAGAGAGAAGAGGATGAGGGGGTGAGAGAGAGGGGGGTTATAGAGAGAGACGGTGTTTGAGAGAGCGAGAGAGAGCGGGTGAGAGAGAGAGAGGAGGATGAGACGGGTGTGAGAGAGAGAGGGTGTGAGAGAGGGGTTTTAGAGAGAGAAGGGTTTTTGAGAGGGTGAGAGCGCGTGAGAGAGATTGAGGAGGATGGGGGGGTGAGAGACAGAGGGTGAGAGGTAGGGGTTTTAGAGAGAGAGTGGGTTTGAGAGAGTGAGAGAGAGCGGGTGAGAGAGAGAGAGAGGACGATGAGGGGTGTGAGAGAGAGAAGGTGAGAGAGAGGGGGTTTAGAGAGAGAAGCGGTTTGAGATAGCAAGAGAGAGCGGTTGAGAGAGCGGGAGGAAGATGAGGGGGTGAGAGAGAGAGGGTGAGAGAGAGGGGTTGAGAGAGAGAGGTGGTTTGAGAGAGCGAGTTAGAGCAGGTGAGAGAGAGGAGGATGAGGGGGTGAGAGAGCGTGTGAGAGAAGGTGTTTGAGAGAGCAAGAGAGAGCGGGTGAGAGAGAGGGAAGAGAATGAGGGGGGTGCGAAGGAGAGGGTGAGAGAGAGGGGTTGAGAGAGGGGGTTTGAGAGAGCGAGAGAGCGCGGGTGAGAGAGAGAGAGGAGGATGAGGCGGTTGAGAGAGAGAGGGTGAGAGAGCGAGAGGACGATGAGGGGGTGAGGGAGTGGGTGTGAGAGAGGGGTTTAGAGAGAGAGGAGGTTTGAGAGAGCGAGAGAGAGTGGGTGAGAGAGAGAGGAGGAGGAGGGGGGTGAGAGAGAGAGGGTGAGAGAGAGGCGTTGCGAGAGAGAGGGGGTTTGAGAGAGCGGGTGAGAGAGAGAGAGGAGGATGAGGGCAGTGAGTGAGAGAGGGTGAGAGAGAGAGAGGAGGATGAGGGGGGTGAGAGTGAGAGGGTGAGAGAGAGGGGTTTTAGAGAGAGAGGGGGTTTGAGAGAGAGCGGGTGAGAGAGAGGAGGATGAGGGGCGTGAGAGAGAGAGCGTGAGAGAGATGGGTTGAGAGAGAGAGGGGGTTTGAGAGAGCGAGAGAGAACAGGTGAGGGAGAGAGAGGAGGATGAGGGGGTGAGAGAGAGAGGGTGAGAGAGAGGGTTTTAGAGAGAGAGGGGGTTTGAGAGAGTGAGAGAGAGCGGGTGAGAGAGAGGAGGATGAGGGGGGTGAGAGAGAGAGGGTGAGAGAGAGAGGAGGATGAGGGGGTTGAGAGAGAGAGAGGGTGAGAGAGAAAGGGTTTAGAGAGAGAGGGTGTTTGAGAGAGTGAGAGAGAACGGGTGAGAGAGAGAGAGAGGAGGATGACCGGGGTGTGAGAGAGAGGTTGAGAGAGGGGGTTTGAGAGAGAGAGGGGGTTTGAGAGAGCGAGAGAGAGCGGGTGAGAGAGAGTGAGGAGGATGAGGGGGTTGAGAGAGGATGAGAGCGACGGGTTGAGAGAGAGGGGGTTTGAGAGTACGAGAGAGAGTGAGGAGGATGAGGGGGTTGAGAGAGGATGAGAGCGACGGGTTGAGAGAGAGGAGGTTTGAGAGTACGAGAGAGAGTGGGTGAGAGAGAGAGAGGAGGATGAGGGTGGTGAGAGGGTCAGAGACAGAGGTTTTAGAGAGAGAGGGGATTTGAGAGAGCGGGTGAGAGAGAGAGAGAAGAGGATAAGCGGGATGAGAGAGAGAGGGTGCGAGAGAGGGGGTTTGAGAGAGCGAGAGAGAGCGGGTGAGAGAGAGAGAGAGGAGGATGAGGGCGGTGAGAGAGAGAGGGTGAGAGAGAGAGAGGAGGATGATGGTGTGAGCGAGAGAGGGTGAGAGAGAGGGGTTTTAGAGAGAGAGGGGGCTTGAGAGAGGGTGAGAGAGAGCAGTTGAGAGAGAGGGACTTTGAGAGAGCGAGAGAGCGCGGGTGAGATAGAGAGGAGGATGGGGGGTGAGAGAGAGAGGGTGAGAGAGAAGGGTTGAGAGAGAGAGGGTGTTTGAGAGAGCGAGAGAGCGGGTGAGAGAGAGAGAGGAGGAGGAGGGGGGTGAGAGAGAGAGGGTGAGAGAGGGGGTTGCGAGAGAGAGGGGGTTTGAGAGAGCGAGTAAGAGCGGGTGAGAGAGAGAGAGAGGAGGATGACGGGGGTGTGAGAGAGAGGTTGAGAGAGGGGGTTTGAGAGAGAGAGGGGGTTTGAGAGAGCGAGAGAGAGCGGGTGAGAGAGAGTGAGGAGGATGAGGGGGTTGAGAGAGGATGAGAGCGACGGGTTGAGAGAGAGGGGGTTTGAGAGTACGAGAGAGAGTGAGGAGGATGAGGGGGTTGAGAGAGGATGAGAGCGACGGGTTGAGAGAGAGGAGGTTTGAGAGTACGAGAGAGAGTGGGTGAGAGAGAGAGAGGAGGATGAGGGTGGTGAGAGGGTCAGAGACAGAGGTTTTAGAGAGAGAGGGGATTTGAGAGAGCGGGTGAGAGAGAGAGAGAAGAGGATAAGCGGGATGAGAGAGAGAGAGGGTGCGAGAGAGGGGGTTTGAGAGAGCGAGAGAGAGCGGGTGAGAGAGAGAGAGAGGAGGATGAGGGCGGTGAGAGAGAGAGGGTGAGAGAGAGAGAGGAGGATGATGGTGTGAGCGAGAGAGGGTGAGAGAGAGGGGTTTTAGAGAGAGAGGGGGCTTGAGAGAGGGTGAGAGAGAGCAGTTGAGAGAGAGGGACTTTGAGAGAGCGAGAGAGCGCGGGTGAGATAGAGAGGAGGATGGGGGGTGAGAGAGAGAGGGTGAGAGAGAAGGGTTGAGAGAGAGAGGGTGTTTGAGAGAGCGAGAGAGCGGGTGAGAGAGAGAGAGGAGGAGGAGGGGGGTGAGAGAGAGAGGGTGAGAGAGGGGGTTGCGAGAGAGAGGGGGTTTGAGAGAGCGAGTAAGAGCGGGTGAGAGAGAGAGAGAGGAGGATGAGGGGAGTGAGAAAGAGAAAGTGAGAGAGGGGTTTTGGAGAGAGAGAGGGGGTGAGAAGGAGGGAAAGGGGATGAGAAAGAGACAGTGAGAGAGAGGGGGTTATGAGAGAGGGGTGAGGGAGAGCGGGTGAGAGTGAGAGGGGGTGAGAGCGAGCGGGGTGAGAAGGACGGAGAGGGGATTAGAAAGAGACAGAAAGAGGGGTGGGAGAGAGGGAGGGTGTGTGTGAGTGTGTGTGAGAGAGAGAGTGAGAGAGGGAGGTGAGAGAGAGGGGAATAAGAATAAGAGAGATTGGGGTGCGAGAGAGAGAGGGGTGACAGAGAGAGAGGGTGAGAGAGGGAGTGAGGTGGGAGAGAGTGAGGGGGTTGAGAGATGGGGGTTGTGAGATGGGGGTTGAGAGAGGGGTATGAGAGAGAGAGGTGGTGAGACAGATGGGCTGAGACAGATGGGGTGAGAGAGGGGGTGCGAGAGAAAGCGGGTGAGACATAGGGGCGGTGAGAGAGAGAGGGGGTGAGAGAAAGGGGGTGAGAGAGGGGTGAGAGAGAGAGTGAAAGAGAGAGTGGGGGTGAGACAGAGGGGATGAGAGAGATAGGGGGGTGAGAGAAAGGGGAGTGTGGGGGGTGGGGTGAGAGAGAGGGGCGGTGAGAGAGGGGCGGTGAGAGAGAAGGGATGAGAGAGAGAGAGGTGGGTGAGAGAAAGGGGAGTGTGAGAGGGGGTTGAGAGAGAGGGACGGTGAGAGAGAGTGGGGTGAGAGAGAGAGGTGTGAGAGAGGGGGGAGCGAGAGAGAGGGGCGGTGAGAGAGAGGGGGGTGAGAGAGAGAGAGGGCGATGTAAGGGGCGTGAGAGAGAAAAGGGGAGAGACAAAGGGGGTGTGAGAGTGGGTCAGAGAAAGAGTGGAGGTGAGATAGAGAGGGGCTGGGAGAGAGGGCGTGGGAGAGAGAGGGGTTGAGAGAGAGAGACGGTGTGAGTGAGATGGGGTGAGAGAGAGAGACACTGAGTGGGAGAGAGGGAGAGAAAGGTAAGAGAGAGAGGAGGTTTGAGAGTGAGAGAGAATGTGGGTGAGGGGTTGAGAGGGGAGTGAGAAAGGGGGTTGAGAGAGAGAAGGGGGTGAGATAGTGATGCTGAGAAATAGAGAGGGGTGAGAGTGAAAGAGAGAGGAATGAGAGATAGGGGGTAAGAGAGAGATAGTTTGAGAGAGCGAGAGAGCAGGTGAGAGAGAGAGGGGATGAGAGGTGTGTGAGAGAGGGGTGAGATGAGAGGGTGAGGGAGAGAGAAGGGGGTGAGAGAGAGGGGGTGTGAGAGAGAGTGGGGTGAGAGAGAGCACGCGGGTGAGTGAGAGAGGGGGTGATGTGAGGGGGTCGAGAGAGAAAGAGGGAGAGACAAAGGGGGAGAGACAAAGGGGGAGAGAAAGAGTGGAGGCGAGACTGAGAGGGGGTG
This sequence comes from Chiloscyllium plagiosum, assembly GCF_037043375.1. Lineage (NCBI taxonomy): Eukaryota > Metazoa > Chordata > Chondrichthyes > Orectolobiformes > Hemiscylliidae > Chiloscyllium > Chiloscyllium plagiosum. The sequence continues at coordinate 101,256,391 of NW_028270151.1, forward strand.
GAAGAGAGGGCCTGAGAGAGAGAGAGGTGGTTTGAGAGAGCAGGTGAGAGAGTGGGGGTGAGGGGGTGGGAGGGATAGGGTGAGAGAGAGGGGTGTGAGAGAGAGGAGAGAGAGGGGATGAGAGAGAGGGGGTGAGAGGTAGAGCGGGGTGAGAGAGAGGTGGTTGAGAGAGAAAGGGGGTGAGAGAGAAAGGTGGGTGAGAGAGAGAGGGGGTGTGAGAAACAGAGAGAGAGAGTGAGAGGTTAAGAGTGTGAGAGAGAGAGGGTGTGAGAGAGGGGTGAGATGAGAGAGAGAGCATGGTGTGAGAGAGAAATGGGGCTGAGAGAAAGGGGGCTGAGAGAGAGGGGGTGAGGGAGAGAGGGGTGAGAGAGTGAACGGACTGAGAGAGAAAGGGGGCTGAGAGAGGGGGGTAGGGAGAGAGGGGGTGAGAGAGAGCGGGGTGAGAGAGCGAGTGGGCTGAGAGAGAAAGGGGGCTGAGAGAGAGGGGGTATGGAGAGAGGGGGTGAGAGAGAGCGGGGTGAGAGAGTGAACGGGCTGAGTGAGAGAGAGGGGGTGATGTGAGGGGGTCGAGAGAGAAAGAGGGAGAGACAAAGGGGGAGAGACAAAGGGGGAGAGAAAGAGTGGAGGTGAGACTGAGAGGGGGTGGAAGATGGCGTGAGAGAGAGAGAGAGGTGGTTTGAGAGAGCAGGTGAGAGAGTGGGGGTGAGGGGGTGGGAGGGAGAGGGTGAGAGAGTAGGGTGTGAGAGAGAGGTGGGGTGAGAGATGGGGTGAGGGTTGTGAGAGAGAAGGCAGTGAGAGAGAGAGGGTGTGAGAGAGGGGAGAGAGAGGGGGGATTGAGGGGGGTGAGAGAGAGAGTGAGTGTGTGAGAGAGAGGGGAGAGATGAGAGAGGGAGTGGGGTGAGGGGGGTTGAGAGAGAAAGTGGGCTGATTGAGAGGGGGCTGAGAGAGAGGGGGTGAGAGAGAGGGGGTGAGAGGAAAAGAGAGAGTGAGAGAGAGGGGCAGAGAGAGGAGATGAGAGATAGAGCGGGGTGAGAGAGAGGTGGTTGAGAGAGAAAGGGGGTGAGAGAGAAAGGAGGGTGTGAGAGGGAGGGTGTGTGAGAAACAGAGAGAGAGAGTGAGAGGTTAAGAGGGTGAGAGAGAGAGGGTGTGAGAGAGGGGTGAGATGAGAGAGAGAGCATGGTGTGAGAGAGAAAGGGGGCTGAGAGAAAGGGGGCTGAGAGAGAGGGGGGTGAGGGAGAGTGGGGTGAGAGAGTGAACGGACTGAGAGAGAAAAGAGGCTGAGAGAGGGGGGTAGGGAGAGAGGGGGTGAGAGAGAGCGGGGTGAGAGAGCGAGTGGGCTGAGAGAGAAAGGGGGCTGAGGGAGAGAGGGGGGTAGGGAGAGAGGGGGTGAGAGAGAGCGGGTGAGAGAGACCGGGGTGAGAGAGCGGTGTGAGAGACCGAGTGGGCTGAGAGAGAGAGGGGATAGGGAGAGAGGGGGTCAGAGAGCGGGGTGAGAGTCCGAACGGGCTGAGAGAGAGAGGGGGCTGAGAGAGAGAGGGGATAGGGAGAGAGGGGGTCAGAGAGCGGGGTGAGAGTGCGAACGGGCTGAGAGAGAAAGGGGGCTGAGAGAGAAAGGGGGCTGAGAGAGAGAGAGGGTAGGGAGATAGGGGGTGAGAGAGAGTGGGTGAGAGAGAGCGGGGTGAGAGAGAAAGGGGGCTGAGAGAGGGGGGTAGGGAGAGAGGGGGTGAGAGAGAGCGGGGTGAGAGAGCGAGTGGGCTGAGAGAGAAAGGGGGTGAGAGAGAGGGGGGGCTGAGAGAGAGAGGGGGTAGGGAGAGAGGGGGTGAGAGACAGCGGGGTGAGGGATCGAGTGGGCTGAGAGAGAAAGGGGGCTGAGAGAGAGAGGGGATAGGGAGAGAGGGGGTGAGAGAGTGGGGTGAGAGAGAGGGTGTCAGAGAGGTGGGGAGAGTAAAGGGTGTGTAAGGGAGGGGGGAAAGAGAGAGGAGGAGAGAGAGGGTTCAGAGAGAGAGTGGATGAGGGGATGTGAGAGAGAGGGTGATCGAGAGAGTGGAGGGTGAAAAAGAGAGAGAGGGGGAGAAAGAGAGAGGGGAAAGAATGAGAGGGGTCAGAGAAAGAGTGGAGGTGAGGGGGTGAGAGAGAGGGAGTGGGAGAGAGGGGGTTGGAGAGAGAGAGAGAGAGGGCGAGAGAGAGAGGGAATGAGAGAGAGAAGGGTGAGAGGGTGAGAGAGAGAGGGAGAATGAGAAAGATCGGGGTGGGGGAGAGAGCGGGTGCGAAAGAGAAAGGGGGTGAGTGAGAGAGGGGGAGAGAGACGGGGTGAGAGAGACGTAAGAGAGAGAGGGGAGTGAAAGAGAGAGGGCTAACAGAGAGAGGGTGAGAGAGAGAGGTGTGAGAGAGAGATCAGCGTGGGAGAGACTGGGGAGAGAGAGAGGGCTGAGAGAGAGAGATGTGAGAGAGAAGGTGTGAGAGAGAGAGAGAGTTGTGTGAGAGAGAGCGGGGTAAGAGAGAAAGGGGGGGTGAGAGAGAGACAGGCAGAGAAAGATAGGGTGAGAGAGAGAAGGTGAGAGAGAGGCGTGAGAGAGACGGGGTAAGAGAGAGGGGAAAGAGAGACAAGGTTGAGAGAGAGAGAGGGGTGAGAGAGAGAGGAGGTGTGAGAGAGAGGGGTGTAAGAGTGAGAGGGGTGAGAGCGAGGGGGTGAGAGAGAGGTGTGAGAGAGAGGGGCTGAACGAGAGGGACTGAGAGGAGGGGTGAGAGAGGCGGTGAGAGACAAGGGGTGTGAGAGGGAGGTGTGAGAGAAAGAGGGTGTGAGAGAGGGGGGTGAGAGAGACAGGGTGACAGAGAGAGGGGTGAGAGACAGGTAGGTGAGAGAGAGAGAGGGGTAAGAGAGAGGGAGAGAGAGGGGTGTGAGTGAGAGAGAGAGAGTGGTGAGAGGGAGATAAGGGTGAGGGAGAGAGAGGGGTGAGGCGATGGAGGGTGTGAGAGAGAGATCGGGGTGGAAGAGAGAGCGGGTGAGAAAGAGATGGGGATGAGAGAGAGAGACAGGCTGAGTTAGAGAGACAGGGGTGAGAGAGAGAGGGTGAGAGGGAGGTAAGAGAGAGAGATAGAGATGGGGTGAAAGAGAGAGAGGGGCTGAGAGAGAGAGGGCGTGAGAGAGGGGGGAGTGAGATAGAGAGAGGGGAAAGAGAGAGAGAGGGGTGGGAGAGAGAGTGTGAGCGAGAGACGTGTGTGAGACAGATCAGGATGGGGGAGACTGGGGAGAGAGGGATGGGTGCTGAGAGAGAGAGAGGGCTGAGAGAGGGGTGAGAGAGAGGGGGGTGAGAGAGAGAGAGGGATGAGAGAGAGAGGGGGTGAGAGAGACGGCAGAGAAAGAGAGGGTGAGAGAGAGAAGGTGAGAGAGAGGTGTGAGAGAGAGGGGGTAAGAGAGAGAGGGGGAAAGAAGGAGAAGGGTGAGAGGGTGAGACAGAGAGGGAGGATGAGAAAGATTGGGGTGGGGGAGAGAGTGGGGTGAGAAAGAGAAAGGGGGTGAGTGAGAGTGGGGAATAGAGAGGGGGTGTGAGAGAGGCGTAAGAGAGAGAGGGATGAGAGAGCAGTAAGAGAGAGAGGGGTGAGATAGAAAGGGTGAGCGAGAGGGGTGTGAGAGAGAAAGGGGGTGAGAAAGAGAGAGAGTGAGTGAAAGAGAGAGAGAGTGTAAGTGAGAAAGAGAGAGTGTGAGTAATAAAGACAGAGCGGGTGAGAGAGGGGTGAGAGAGAGGGGTTGAGAGACAAGGGGTGATTGAGAGAGAGAAAGTGGGGAGGGGGTAAGAGAGAGAGTGGAGTGAGAAGGAGAGGGTGTGATTGAGAGAGTGGGTGAGAGAGAGAGGGGGTGAGCGAGAGGGGTGAGAGGCGGACGGGTTAGAGAGAGCGCGTGGTAAGAGAGAAAGGGTGTGAGAGGGGGTGAGAGAGAGAGGTGAGAGAGAGGGGGGTGAGAAAGTGGGATTGAGAGAGAGGAGGTGAGAGAGTGTGGGTGTGAGAGAGTGAGGGGATGAGAGAGTGAGGGGGGTTGAGAGAGGGAGCGGTGAGAGAGGGGGGTGAGAGATAGGTGGAGAGAGAGAGGGGTGAGAGAGAGGGGGTGAGAAAGAGGGATTGAGAGAGAGGAGGTGAGAGAGTGTGGGTGTGAGAGAGTGAGGGGATGAGAGAGTGAGGGGGTTTGAGAGAGGGGGTGGTGAGACAGAAAGGGAGTGAGAGAGAGAGAGTGGTGAGAGCGCGAGGGGTGAGAGACAGGGGTTGAGAGAGAGAGGGGGTGAGAGAGAGAGGGTGAGAGAGAGAAGCGGTGTGAGAGAGAGAAGCGGTGTGAGAGAGAGGGGTAAGAGAGAGGGATAAGAGAGACGGGGGTGAGAGAGAGAGTGGTAAGAGAGAGAGGAGTGAGAGACAGAGGATGAGAGAGAGAGGTGTGTGAGAGGGAAGGGTGAGTGAGAGAGAGGGGCTGAAAGAGTGGGCGTGAGAGAGAGGGAGTGAGAGAGAAGGGGTGAGAGAGAAGGGGTGAGAGAGAAGGGGTGAGAGAGAGAGAGGTGAGAGATAGAGGGGTAAGAAATGGACGGGTAGGAGAGAGAGAGGGTGAGAGAGGATGTGAGAGAGAGGGGGTGAGAGAGAGGGTGAGAGAGATGTGTGAGAGAGAGGGCTAAGAGGGAGAGCCGTAGGAGTGAGAGAGGGTGAGAGAGAGGGGGATGTGAGAGAGAGGGTGAGAGAGAGAAGGGTGAGAGAGAGAGGGGTCAGAGAGAGAGAGGGGTGAGTGAGAGAGAGAGGAGTGAGTTAGAGAGCTTGTGTGAGAGAAATCGAGATGAAAGAGAGAGCGGGTGTGAAAGAGAGAGGGGGTGAGAGAGAGACAGGCTGAGAGAGAGGGTGAAAGAGAGGGGTGAGAGAGAAGGGGTGAGAGAGAGGGGATGAGAGAGAGGAGATGAGAGAGAGGGGGTGAGAGAGAGGGGGTGAGAGAGGGGATGAGAGAGAGAGAGATGGGCAAGAGAGAGAGAGGGGTAAGAGGGAGAGAAGGGTGAGGGAGAGAGGGGTGAGGGAGAGAGAGAGGGTGTGAGAGAGAGATCGGGGTGGAAGAGAGAGTGGGTGAGAAAGAGACGGGGGTGAGAGAGAGACAGGCTGAGTTAGAGAGACAAAGATGAGAGACAGAGGGTGAGAGAGAGAGGGTGAGAGGGAGGTAAGAGAGAGAGAGGGTGAAAGAGAGAGAGGGGCTGAGAGAAAGAGGGCTTGAGAGAGAGGGGGTGAGATAGGGATAGGGGAAAGAGAGAGAGAGGGGTGGGAGAGAGAGAGGGTGAGAGAGAGATGCATGTGAGAAGGTGTGTGAGAGAGATCAGGGTGGGAGAGACTGGGGAGAGAGAGGGAGGGAGCTGAGAGAGAGAGGGGTGAGAGAGAGGGGTGTGAGAGAGAGAGAGGTGAGAGAGAGAGGGGTGTGAGAGAGAGGAGCGTGAAAGAGAGGCGGTGTGAGAGAGAGAGGGGTGAGAGAGGGGTGTGTGAGAGAGGGGGTGTGAGAGAGAGAGGGGTGAGAGAGAGAGAGAGGGGTGAGAGAGAGAGGGGTGAGAGAGAGAGGGGTGAGAGAGAGAGTGGTAGGAGAGAGGGGGGTGTGAGAGAGATCGGAGTGGAAGGGAGAGCGGGTGAGGAAGAGAGAGGGGTTGAGAGAGAGACAGGCAGAGGAAGAGAGGGTGAGAGAGAAGTTGAGAGAGAGGCGTGAGAGAGAGAGGAGTTGAAAGAGAAGGGGTGAGAGAGAGGGAGTGAGAAAGAGAGAGAGTGAGTGAAAAAGATAGAGTGTAAGTGAGAAAGAGAGAGAGTGAGTGTAAAGAGAGAGCAGGTGAGAGAGAGGGGGTGAGAGAGAGGGGGTGGGAGAGGGGGATGAGAGAGAGAGGTGTGAGAGAGTGAGAGGGGTGAGACAGAGGGGTGTGACAGAGAGAGGGGTGTAAGAGAGAGAGGGGTGCGAGAGAGAGTGGTAAGAGAGAGAGGAGTGACAGACAGAGGATGAGAGAGAGGTGTGTGAGAGGGAAGGGAGAGTGAGAGAGGGGCTGATAGAGTGGGCGTGAGAGAGAGGGAGTGAGAGGGAAGGGGTGAGAGAGAAGGGGTGGGAGAGAGAGGGTGTGAGAGAGAGGTGAGAGAGAGAGGGGTAAGAAATGGACGGGTAGGAGAGAGAGAGAGGATGTGAGAAAGAGGGGGTGAGAGAGAGAGAGGGTGAGAGGGAGAGAGAGGGGTGAGTTAGAGAGCTTGTGTGAGAGAAATCGGGGTGGAAGAGAGAGCGGGTGTGAAAGAGAGAGGGGGTGAGAGAGAGACAGGGTGAAAGCGAGGGGTGAGAGAGAGGGGGTGAGAGAGAGGGGATGAGAGAGAGGAGGTGAGAAAGACGGGGTGAGAGAGAGGGGGTGAGAGAGAGGGTTAAGAGAGAGGGAGAGAGAGAGAGACGGGCAAGAGAGAGAGGGGTGAGAGGGAGTGAAGGGTGAGGGAGAGAGAGGGATGAGGGAGAGAGAGGGTGTGAGACAGAGATCGGGGTGGAAGAGAGAGTGGGTGAGAAAGAGACAGGGGTGAGAGAGAGACAGGCTGAGTTAGAGAGACAAAGATGAGAGACAGAGGGTGAGAGAGAGAGGGTGAGAGGGAGGTAAGAGAGAGGGGTGAAAGAGAGAGAGGGGCTGAGAGAGAGAGGGCCTGAGAGAGAGGGGGTGAGATAGAGATAGGGGAATGAGAGAGAGAGGGGTGGGAGAGAGAGAGGGTGAGAGAGAGAGAAGCATGTGAGAGAAGGTGTGTGAGAGATCAGAGTGGGAGAGACTGGGGAGAGAGGGAGGGGGCTGAGAGAGAGAGGGTGGAGAGAGTGGGGTGAGAGAGAGGGGTGAGAGAGAGAGGGGTGTGAGAGAGAGGGGTGAGAGAGAGAAGGCTGAGAGAGTGTGAGAGAGAGGGGATGGGAAAGATCGGGGTGAGAAAGAGAAAGGGGGTGAGTGAGAGTGGGGGAGAGAAAGGGGGAGAGAATGGGGGAGAGAGAGGGTGTGAGAGAGGGGGTGAGAGAGAGGGGTAAGACAGAGAGGGGGTGAAAGAGAGAGGGGTAAGAGAGAATGAGAGTGGTGAGAGTGGGAGGGGTGAGAGAGTGAGAGGGCTAAGAAAGAGAGGGTGTGAGAGTGAGGGGGTGAGAGAGAGGGGAGAGAGGGAGGGGATGACAGATAGAGTGGGGTGAGGGAGAGAGGGGGTGAGAGAGAGAGAAGGGTGAGAGCGAGAGGGGTGTGAGAGTGAGGGGGGTGAGAGAGGGTGTGTGTGAGAAAGAGGGGTGAAAGAGAGGGGTGTGTGACAGAGAGGGGATGAGAGAGAGGGGGTGAGAGGGAGTAGAGAGAGAGGGGTGAGAGAGAGGGAGTGAGAGAGAGGGGGTGAGAGAGAGGGGTGTGTGAGGGAGAGGGGTGTGTGAGAGAGAGGGGTATGTGAGAGAGAAAGGGGTGTGAGAGAGAGGGGTGTGAGAGAGAGAGAGGTGAGAGAGAGAGGGGTGAGAGAAAGGGGGGCCTGAGAGAGAGGGTATGAGAGAGAAGGGGTTGAGAGAGAAAGGGTGAGAGAGATAGAGGAGTGAGAGAGTGAGAGGGGCTGGAAGGGATAGCCTGAGAGAGGGGGATGAGAGAGGCAGTGAGAGAGAAGTGGTGAGAGAGAGTGTGTGTGAGAGAGAGGGGGGTAAGAGAGAGGGTTGAGAGAGAAAGGGTGAGAGAGATGTGTGTGAGAGAGAGAGGGTTAAGAGGGAGAGGGGTTAGTGAGAGAGAGGGGTTAGAGAGAGAGAGGGTGAGAGAGAGAGAGAAAGGTGTGAGAGAGAGAAGGGGGTGAGAGACGGTGAGAGAGAGAGGTGTGTGAGAGAGACAGAGGGTTGAGAGAGAGGTCTGTGAGAGAAGTGGGGTGTGAGAGAGAGAAGGGCTGAAAGAGAGAGAGACGTGTGAGAGAGAGGGGGTGAGAGGGAGAGGTAAGAGAGAGAGAGGGGTGAAAGACAGTGAGAGGGTGAGAGAGAGAGGGTCTGAGAGAGAGAGGGGGTGAGATAGAGAGAGGTGTAAGAGAGAGAGGCGTGTGAGAGAAGGTGAGTGAGAGAGATCAGGTTGGGAGAGACTGGGTAGAGCAAGAGGGTTCTGAGAGAGCGTGGTGTGTGTGTGTGTGTGAGAGAGAGAGGTAATAGAGAGAGGGGTGAGAGAGAGAGGGGTGAGAGAGAGCGTGTGTGAGAGAGATCGGAGTGGAAGAGAGCAGCTGAGAAAGGGAGAGGGCGTGAGAGAGAGACAGGCAGAGAAAGAATAGGTGAGAGAGAGAAGGTGAGAGAGAGGCATGAGAGAGAGGGGGTAAGAGAGTGAGAGGGCTAAGAAAGAGAGGGTGTGGGAGAGTGAGAGAGGGGAGAGAGAGAGAGAGAGGGGAGACAGATAGAGCGAGGTGAGGGAGAGAGGGGGTGAGAGAGAGAGAGGCGTGAGAGAGAGGGGGTAAGAGAGAGGGCGTGAGAGAGAGGGGTGTGAGAGTGAGGGGGTGAGAGAGAGGGGGTATGAGAAAGAGGGGTGAAAGAGAGGTGTGTGAGAGAGAGGGGGTGAGAGAGGGTATGAGAGAGAGAGGGATGAGAGAGAAAGATGTGAGAGGGAGAGTGGGATGAGAGAGAGGGGTGAGAGAGAGGGAGGTGTGGGAGAGAGAGAGGGGGTGTAAGAGAGAGAGGGGGTGAGAGAGAGGTGTGAAAGAGAGGGCCTGAGAGAGGGGGTGAGAGAGAATGAGTGAGAGAGAGAGGGTGAGAGAGAGAGGGGTGAGAGAGAGAGGGTGAGAGAGAGAGGTGAGAGAGTGAGAGGGGCTGAAAGAGAGGGCCTGAGAGAGGGGTGAGACAGAAGGGTGAGAGAGAAGGGGTGAGAGAGAGGTATGAGAGAGAGAGGTGTGTAAGAGAGAGAGATGGGTAAGAGCGAGAGGGTGAGAGAGAGAGGAGTGAAAGAGAGAGGGGTGAGAGAGAGGGGGGTGATAGAGAGGGTGTGAGAGAGAGGTGTGTGAGAGAGAGAGGGGTAAGAGAGAGAGGGTGTGTGAGAGAGAGAGAGGTAAGAGAGAAAGGGTGAGAGAGAGGTGTGTGAGAGAGAGGGGGGTAAGAGAGAGGGGATGAGAGAGATAGAGGGTGAGAGAGAGAGAAGGGTGTGTGAGAGAGAGGGGGGATGAAAGAGAGGGCCTGAGAGAGAGGGGGGTGAGAGAGAGGGTTGAGAGAGAGGGTGAGAGAGATAGAGAGAGAGAGAGAGAGAGGAGTGTGAGAGCGACAGAGGGTTGAGAGAGAGGTGTGTGGGGGGGGGGTGAGAGAGCAATGGGCTGAAAGAGAGGGCTTGAGAGAGAGAGTGAGAGAGAGAGGGATGAGAGAGGGAGAAAGGGGTGAGAGTGAGAGACGGGTGAGAGAGAGAGAAGCAGTGTGAGAGAGAGGGGTAAGAGAGAGAGAGGGTGTGAGAGAGAGGGTGTGAGAGAGGAGGTGAGAGAGAGGTGTGAGAGAGAGTGGGATGAGAGAGAAAGGGATGAGAGAGAGAAGAGCTGAGAGAGAGGGGCTGTGAAAGAGAGGGTGAGAGAGAAGGCGTGAGAGAGAGAGGTGTGTAAGAGAGAGAGATGGGTAAGAGCGAGAGGGTGAGAGAGAGAGGAGTGAAAGAGAGAGGGGTGAGAGAGAGAGGGGTGAGGGAGAGAGACGGGTGGAAGGGAGAGCAGGTGAGAAAGAGACAGGGGGTGACAGAGAGACAGACTGAGAGAGAGGGGGTGAGACAGAGGGGTGAAACAGAGCGAGAGGGGTGAAACAGAGAGAGTGGTGAGAGAGAGAGGGCCTGAGAGAGGGGGTTGCGAGAGAGGGGCTAACAGAGTAGGGGTGAGAGAGAGAGAGGGTGAGAGAGAGAGGTGTGAGAGAGAGGGTTAAGAGAGAGAGGGTTGAGAGAGGGGTTGAGGGAGAGAGAGTGGTGGAAGAGAGAGCGGGTGAGAAAGAGACAGGGGCTGACAGAGAGACAGGATGAGAGAGTGAAGGGGTGAGAGAGAGATGGTGAGAGAGAGTGTGGGAGAGAGATCAGGGTGGGAAAGACTGGAGTGACTAGGTGGGCTGAGAGAGAGAGGGCTGAGAGAGAAGGGGTGACAGAGGGGTTGAGAGAGAGGGTGAGAGAGAGGGGTAAGAGAGAGGGGTGAGAGAGAGAGGATGAGAGAGATGTGTGTGAGAGAGGGGTGAGAGAGAGAGGGATCAGAGAGAGAGGGATGAGAGAGCGAGGGGTGAGAGAGAGAGGGACTGTGTGAGAAACAAAAGCTCACTCACTTTAATAATTTCAGTCCGAGACAAATATCTGAATCCGCCATTTATTTATACACCTATAGGTGGGTGCCCTGTCTCATTACCAGGTAAGGTAATGACAAAATGCACACTAAATCCAACAAACTCTCGAAATTTATACAATTTTATTCCCCATATTTTTCCTTATTCCATTGTCTGTTCCCTGCTTCGCTTATGTCACTCATTTCCTTAAGACTGATCCCACAACTTCTGTTAATCCTGTTTTGTCCGTGACAAACTCTTATCTCTGACTCCCATAAGGGTGTTTGACGTCAGTCTATTATAGATTATTGATTAGGCATATCTTTTCTTCTATCAGCATCTATTTCCATCCAGAGGCCACTTTGACCTCTTTAATTAGGGTTTGTTCCTGTGTCTCTGCACAAGCGAGGAGAACAGATGTTTTCCTGTTTGCCCATATATCCACCATTGTTCTGTATTCATGTCTCATGCTCACATATCCTTTCTTTTTGCTGAATATGTATTTTCTCATTCCTATTCTGTATCAGAATTTATACTTGCAGAAATAACATTAATTCATTTATATCCCACAATTTCCCCTTTTTCTTTTCATTACTATCTGTTATCTTCTGCATTTTTGTCTCTTTTTTTTTAAACATTGTTCCCAAAATTCGCAAGCATCATTTCAGAGATTTCATCCATCTTAGTCTCACTCATTTCCTTATTATTTAGTTGATAAAGTTCCTCTGTCTGATTCCCCTCAGGGGCATTCGTTTCATCAAGGCTGTTTCAATCAGCCTCTGGGTGAGCCCTCGTATACAGGGTATGATACAACAGCCAATGGCCACCAATACCCCGACTACTACTATCAGGGAAGTAAGGATAAAAACCACCACCTCCTTTCTCTGCTAAAATCATATCAAGGGCTATTCTATTTTCCCATGCTATCCTACTTGTCGCATCAAGCTGTTCTGATATTCCTTTAACCGCCTCTGTTGTATAATTTATAAATCGCTGTTGATTATAAAAAATGTAATTTATCCAATCTACATTTTTATTAATTGTTGCCCACCAAAAGAGAGCTGACTCAAAGCCTGCTGCAATCTGGTTACGAGCTTTGAATTCAGGCACTCCCCTAGGGACTCCTACCGAATCAAGATAAATCCTGTCATCAAAAGAATTATCTAACAGTAATCTCTTACCCCTTCCCCTTTTTCTTACTATCTTTTCCTTCTCAAATGCCAGGGTAAATGGAATTGCCAATTGTACAATTGCGCATATCCCTCTCCAATCCGGAGGTAGGGTGGGTCTCAATATTTTTCCTCCACAGTACCACCACAGATCCGCTCGGGGAACCTTTAATGCTGAGTAGTTCCCTCCCTTCTCCGTTTCGGTAACATTCTTAATCTCTGTACATAATTTCAGCTCCCCCAAATCTCTCGACCGACTCGTACCTCGCTTGTGCACACATGACGTGTGATTTCCAACTGCGGCGGAAAATGTGGGGGGAACTTTTGCATCTTTCTCCTCCAAGGGAGGGAACATCAGAGATAGGGAGGTACAATTCCTATCATTCCATGCAGTCTCATCCTGATACAGGGCTATCATACATTTCATGCCCTTCCTGTCTCGCTTCCACCCGAGCGGAAAGGGAACCACCTGGGCCACTGGCCTACCGGAGGCACATGCATAACAATTGCTTTTGTTCAGACTTTTTACAGTATACTTTACTCATTCAACCCAGGCATTTGCATCCCCGTACCCAGTCTCTATCTCGATGGTCTGTTTCAAATCCTTTACCTCTATAATTTTTACTACTGTAGGATCATTGGGAGGAGTGAAAGGTTGTATCTCATTACCCAGTAATTCTACCCATTTTTCCCTGTCCTATGCTAATTCGAAAACAACAGCCCACAAACTCCTTCCTATTTGCTTTCATTTCAATCCCAAATGTTTCATTTAATTGTACCTCATAAGTGCCACCTCCCAAAACCGCTCCGTGCCATGTGGTTTTTCTTATCATTAAATATATGGGGTTACACTTTTTATTGGGACAATCGCGTGCTGGTCGGAAGGGGGCCCGGTGTATTGTGACAAGACCATTATACCAGGTACCATCCCCGAGGCCATCCCCATAGGACTTAAGATGTATCTCTGAGTTGCGGTATTGTCTCTGATTAGCTACATTCCCACAATTTACTAAGCTACATACATCAGTGTCTATTACTTGTGGATTATCAGACTCAGGAACCATTAATAATACATATGAAAATGATATGTGACAAAATCCTAATACCAAGAGGGCTAGCATCATAACTCTAAGCATTCCCAGTATTCTGATCATTATGCTAGAACACAAAAAGGCTTAATATACAATCTTACAGAAATAATCCCGCGCTCGCGCCGCCACTGTATAGTCAATTACTCAAAGTCTCTTTAGTCTGAGTTTCAGCGGGTCTTGCGTTGATTTGGCTGTCCAGACCTCTTCCTCAACTGGAGGGTCCACTGGCCCTTTGATCCGAGTGTAATGAGTCCAGCCTTTCTCCGCCGTCCTTATTGCCGTTTCGGTAGTCAAAAGAGCCTGGTACGGCCCTTCCCAGTCTGGCTGCAGCTTAGTCTCTGTCCATGATTTTATTAAGACCCAATCTCCTGGCTGGATGGGATGAACAGCAAATTCAAGGGGCTGAGTCTGTGCCAATAGACCCTGTTTTCTGAGGAAAGATAAAGAGGAGGACAAGCCCAGTATATACTTCTTTAAAAACAAATCTTTAGTTTCGGGAATTGGCAATTCTCCCTGTGTTCCCAGATAAGGTAATTCAAATAAGATTTCATAGGGGGATAGTCCCAAATCTTTCCTCCGCCAAGGGACAAGCCCAAAAGGCATCCTTTAATCTATCACACTAAACCATTTGTGATCATGAGGGATCTTACTTAATAACATATAGGGGTTTGGCACTACTGGGTGCCTGACCTGCACTATCCGATTTAATGTTCTCAAATCCTGCACCAATCGATAAGTTCCATCAGATTTCCGTACTGGTAGAATTGGGGTATTATAAGGAGACATACATGGCTCCAGCAAACCATCTCTAATCAGTCCCTCAATTACTGGCTGCAGTCCTCGTTTACCTTCTATGGAAATAGGATATTGTCGTTCACAGACAACGTCCCCTTTCCTCCCCAGTAAATAATATATTCAAAATAGACATTAATTCAGCCCAGGTATACAGACTGGGCCCCAAAAATTGAACAATTTGTTCAGACAACCCCACCGGATCCTCAACCAGGACCTCCATTTCCTTTTTAAATGTTCTGACCTCCCCACTGGTGAGGGGGCACTTACAAACCCAATCTCTTTGTCCCCTATGGGCACCTCCCAAAGGGGATAAGTCGTTACGTTTTTCCCCTTTTTCTTTTTTTTTAAAGAAATATTGCAATATTTCTAGCTCCCCATAACTTCAAACACCAATTCATCAATTCATGCTTGACTAACCTTCAAAGCCTGTTCCTAACTTATAAATATATTTATATATATTTACGTTCATTTCTTCAGTATTTAATAGTCAAAATGCAAAATGCATACAGTTCCCAATTTTGCAATTCACTGTAATTACCCAGTTTTAGTCCTTTAATTTAGATCCAGAATTAGTTTCCTTAAATAGTCCTGACCAATCATTGCTCAATTACAATACTATAAGTCGTAAAATAATCAGAACTTGCCTTAAAATAATTTGTCTACTCAAGTTTTTTTTTAAAAAAAACTTCTAATGCATGAACAATGGCTGAATCCAAGGTCACAGATATTAACTATAGAATTTTGCTTTTACTACAATCTAATGTTGAACTGAAACTTCAACTGTCCTCCATAAATCGCTTTTATGTAAAGATAAAAGAGATTAGTTAGAAACTGATAGTAAGGCAGTCATGATCTGTAAAAAGAACAGGAGTTATCATTCCTTTTTTTTCTTCATAATCACAATAGAATCCTTAACCTTAAAAGAAATCATGTTAAATTTCCATAACAAAAATCAGATTCAAAACAGTCCTGGAACTCAAGCTCCAGGGAATAAAACACAAACATTCAATCACCAACAAACAAATGTTCACTCAAACCAAATCACAAAGGGTTAAACTTCCTACCAGCTGTACAGCTCTTTTCATTCTCTCTCTCTCGCACATTGACATATAAACTCAGATATTCACAAACCCAGTCTTCGCTCGATCTGTACTTTGGCCAGAAGACAGCGGGACGAAGAATGGAGTCCTTAGTCCATACAAAGCAACAATATTTAATCATCTTTCTCCCTTGCACAAGTATTATTTTGCCAATTTGCACAACATCCTGCCCAAAGGACTTTCCGGAGGAATGTTGTAAGGGACCCTGCCTCCATTTCCATTGTCTTTTCCTTACTTTGTTTCCCCGGAGGCTTTTTTCTTACCCAAAGCGCAAGCCATATTGAGTTCCTTCGTTAGTCCCTTATTAACTACTAAAACTCAATTCCGGCCACCAAGGCAATACTTAAAAGTCAATTTTCTTACCTTGGTCTGTGCACAGAATTGCCTGGCCCCTTTTGTCACCGTATTTTCTATCGAGCTCCTATCACTGTCTGATTCAGATGTCTCTCTTATAGGATTCACATCAGTCACCCAAGGGAGCAGACCAAACCGGGACACGAGACCGTTCCTCAATGGGGAACGGGACGCGTCTTCCCAGTGTCCAAGGCCAGCCACTCCTCCCGGTGATGGAAGAAAATCCCGGACACGAGCCCCCAATTGTGAGAAACAAAAGCTCACTCACTTTAATAATTTCAGTCCGAGACAAATATCTGAATCCGCCATTTATTTATACACCTATAGGTGGGTGCCCTGTCTCATTACCAGGTAAGGTAATGACAAAATGCACACTAAATCCAACAAACTCTCGAAATTTATACAGTTTGAATCCCCATATTTTTCCTTATTCCATTGTCTGTTCCCTGCTTCGCTTACGTCACTCATTTCCTTAAGACTGATCCCACAACTTCTGTTTATCCTGTTTTGTCCGTGACAAACTCTTATCTCTGACTCCCATAAGGGTGTTTGACGTCAGTCTATTATAGATTATTGATTAGGCATATCTTTTCTTCTATCAGCATCTATTTCCATCCAGAGGCCACTTTGACCTCTTTAATTAGGGTTTGTTCCTGTGTCTCTGCACAAGCGAGGAGAACAGATGTTTTCCTGTTTGCCCATATATCCACCATTGTTCTGTATTCATGTCTCATGCTCACATATCCTTTCTTTTTGCTGAATATGTATTTTCTCATTCCTATTCTGTATCAGAATTTATACTTGCAGAAATAACATTAATTCATTTATATCCCACAGACTGTGAGAGAGATCAGGGTGGGAGAGACTGGGGAGAGAGAGAGGGGCTGAGAGAGAGAAGGGCTGCCAAAGAGAGGGAGAGAGAAGGCGTGAGAGAGAGAGGCTGAGAGAGAGAGGTGTGAGAGAGGAAGAGACGGGTTAGAGAGAGAAGGTTGAGAGAGAGGGGTGACAGATAGAGGGGTGAAAGAGAGAGAGGAGTGAGGGAGCGAGGGGGTGTGAGAGAGATAGGGGGTGAGAGAGAGAGACAGGCTGACAGAGAGAGAGGGTGAGAGAGAGAAGCGGTGTGAGAGAGAGAGGGGTAAGAGAGAGAGAGGTTGAGAAAGAGAGAAGGGTGTGACACAAAGAGAGGTTGAGAGAGAGGGTGCTAGAGAGAGAGAGAGGGCCTGAGTTAGAGGGTGTGAGAGAGAGTAGGTGAGAGAGAAGGGGTGAGAGAGAAAGGGGTGAGAGAGAGGGTGAGAGAGAGAGAGGGGGTGTGAGAGAAAGGGGGTTGAGAGAGAGAGGTGTGTGAGAGAGAGGGGTGAGAGAGAGGGGGGCTGAAAGAGAGGGCCTGAGAGAGAGGGTGTGAAAGAAAGTAGGAGAGAGAGAAGGGGTGAGAGAGAAAGGGGTGAGAGAGAGGGTGTAAGAGAGAGAGGGGTGTGAGAGAGGGGGGTGAGAGAGAGAGGGGGGCTGAAAGAGAGGGCCTGAGAGAGAGGGGGTGAGAGAGGGTGCAAGAGAGATGGGGTGAGAGAGAGAGGGTGAGAGAGAGGTGAGAGAGAGAGGGGTGAGAGAGAGAGAGGGGTGTGTGTGAGAGAGAGGGGGTGAGAGTGAGAGAGGGGTGAGAGAGAGAGAGAAGTGGTGTGAGAGAGAAGCGCTGAGGGAGAGTGAGAGAGACGTGTGAGAAGAGAGAGGGGTAAGAGAGAGAGGGGTGAGAGAGAGAGAGGGGTGAGAGTGAGAGAGGGCTGAGAGAGAGAGAAGCGGTGTGAGAGAGAAGCGCTGAGGGAGAGAGAGAGAGAGAGAGGTGTGAGAAGAGAGAGGGGTAAGAGAGAGAGGGTGAGAGTGAGAGAGGGGTGTGTGTGAGAGAGGGCTGAGAGAGAGAGAAGCAGTGTGAGAGAGAAGCGCTGAGGGAGAGTGAGAGAGACGTGTGAGAAGAGAGAGGGGTAAGAGAGAGAGGGTGAGAGAGAGAGACAGGTGAGAGTGAGAGAGGGCTGAGAGAGAGAAGTGGTGTGAGAGAGAAGCACTGAGGGAGAGAGAGAGAGAGAGAGAGGGATGAGATAGAGAGAGGAGTGATAGATAGAGAGGACCACATCGGCTGTGTCCCTAACTGCACTCACCATGATATATCTCGGGATACCGGTGGTTAGGATTGCAGCCTGTAACAGATGGGTACGGTCATGGTGAATAATACCTGGACACACCCCCAGGGACTGGAAGGAAGATGGAACTCCCTGGGTGACCATCTCAGTTTCATTCATTTGCAGCGTTTGAGTGTTCCTGGCTGGGCCCAGTATTGATTGCCTGTCCGTAGCTGCTCGGGAGCTGGTTTTGGTGGTGAGCTGCTTCCTTGAACTGTTGCAGGTGGTGGACCCACAAGGTCCTTAGGGAGGGAATTCCAGGAGTTTGAGCCAGCAGGTCTCATTCCCTTGCATTTATTCTGCTCACTGGATGTTGGCTATGCATCACAATTCTGCATGGATTCTCAGAACGGAATATGTTTTGTCGAAACAGTTAGTAGTGCCACAGTTGCTCAGTGGTTAGCACTGCTACCTCACAGCGCCAGAGACCTGGGTTTGATTCCACGCCTGAGCGACTGTCAGTGTGGTGTTTGTACATTCTCCCTGCATCTGCATGGGTTTTCTCCCACTGTTCAATGGTGCACATTTTTGACAGATTGCCCGTAGTGTCGAGGGATCTTCAGGTTAGCTGGAATGGCCATGGGAAATGCAGGGATTCAGAGATATCATCAGGGGATGGATCTGAGTTGGATTCTCTTCAGAGGGTCATTGTGGACTCGATGGGCTGAAGGGCCTGTTTCTCCTCTGTAGGGATTCTATGATATCACTTATCAGCCATAGGACAATCGGTTTGACCAATGTACAAAATGGCTTTCGCTCAAACAGCAGGCTACTCTGACAACAAACATAACCAGCTTTTAAAATTAGGTTTGTAATTCATTGTATAAGCTTCTTTCCATTCTAAAGACTGGGTGGGGGAGGGGGAATGGGTGAAATGTTGCGGCCTCCTTGCTAAAACACAGATAGACAGCCAAGAGGTGCTGGGTATATTGGACAAGTTATACTCCCAAATCACAAAAGCCAGACAGCAGCCAGATGGTTATCCCATCAGCATAATGTAAAAGGCAGCAGGTCCCCTGGGCAGACATATCCCTAACAACGTCTCCACCAAACAAAGGAGGGCCCAGACAGGAAGGCACCGGGTCCTGCTACACAAAGAAACTAACAGGAACAAGCCATCCAAATGATCAGCAACACTTCAAACTATTAACGGATTCTTCGAATTGGCCAGAAGTATAGAAAGTTCTGGGAAACCATCCAGAAATGAACAAAACCAGGGATCACCTGCAGACTGATCTCTTGAATTTTCTGGTGGCTTTCTGAGGTGACCAACATGGCAAGGGACAGAGACCAGCTCACCATCCAGAGAGAGGGAGAGAGAGAGGGAGCGAGACAAGCTGAAGGAAACCTCAGGAGCATGAGAGAGAGGAAGTGTGAAAAACCATTGAGAGAGAGGGAGCTGGAACCAACTGGAATACTGAGTGTCCCCCCTTCAGTCTGTCCATGCTTCAAAGCCTGTTTCTCTCAGTCTGACTTCCCCTTCTCTCTTTGTCCTTCTCTCTCCCTGTCTGTCTCTTTCTCTCAATCTGCCTTTCTCTCACACCCTCCGTCTCACTGTCTGTCTCTGCCCCATCTTTCTCTCATCCCCCTTCTCCATCCCCACTCTCTCTATCTTTCTCTCTTTTTCTCACACTCCTTTTCTCTTTTTCTTTATTTCAGACCTGAAAGTGATCACCCAAATTTGAACCCCCTAAAAACATTTGCCCCTCATTTTCACTCTCCTCCCAAATTTATTCCCTTCCCCCCAATACCTTCCCTCCAAAATACCTACCTCACCAACTGTGCCCCCCTCAAATATTTTGCTGCCCCCCCAACATTGCTGTGAGCCCCAGTCCCTGGGGCAGAGGGAGTTGAGTGGAAAAGTGTGGAGCTGGAAAAGCCCAGCAGGTCAGGCCTGAACCATTGACTCTCCTGGCTGACCTGCTGGGCTTCTCCAGCTCCTCACTTTGTAACTCTGACTCTCCAACATCTGCAGTCCTCACTTTCTCACACCGGTAAATGTGTCTGGGTTGACTGACCTATGACTTATTTTAATGTACAGCAAGATCCCAGACCGAGAATTACGGAAGGTTTGCATCACAGATGGAGTCCTTTCTGCCCATCATCCCCCTCCCCCATTAAATGATCCTGGTCCGGTTCAGGATCCTCAGGATTGGCCCCTGAATGGCCTCATTGACTATCCTTCCTGTGGAGACCTCTTCTCCACCCTGTCTCAGACTTTGCATCACATGCTATCCCTCCCTTCATCTCTCTATGACAACAGCCCCTCCTTTCTCCACCAACCCCAAAACCCCATCAAACCCTCCCCCTGTCTCTGGCTGTCCCACTCGCTCCGTGTCTCCTACTCTCCCTCTTTCCATGCAGACTCACATGCAGGCTGGAGGACATAGTGCAGACTCTAACTCACCTTTTGACTGACTGCTGTAATGCACAGCAAGATCCCACTCTAAAACCATCGCCAAGTACACACACTGTCCTTCTCCCTCCATATATGTCCTTCTCACTCTCTCTCACCCTGTCTCTCTCACTCTGTCCTTTTCTCACTCCACCTCCCTGACTCTTACTGCCCATTTCTCTCTCTCCACTTTCTCTATCTCCACTCTCTCCATGTCTCTCTCTCTTTCTGTCACTCTCCCTTTCTCGTTCTCTTTCTCTCTTTTTCAGACGCACTCAGAAAAGTACTTCATGTTCCTTCCATTCACCCCCTCCCAGAGAGATAGAGCTGAGAGAGTGGGGTGGTGGTCGGGGCTGTGATGTGGCGAGAGTGATGTACAGACAGGAATAGCAAGATCCCACAGAGCTGTCAGACAGATGCAGAGAGAGATTTGCAGAACACTGGGAAATGTACATTGGACAGAGATGTGAAGGATGTTGAGAGATAGGGATTGAAGGAAAGATGTGGGAGAGAGAACTGGGAACACAGAAATAGACATGAGAGCTGCAGAGAGAGAGGGAAGCAGTGAAATCTGTGGGATCAGATCCCTCTCTAGCATTTTGCTCCTTTGTCTCTCCCCGTTCCCACAGACAGCCTGAATCCCACTGTGTGTTTGTGTGTGTGTGTCTCTGTGTGTGTGTGTCTGTGTGCGTGTATGTCTCTGTGTGTGTGGGCGTGTGTGCGTGTGTGTGTGCGTGCGTGCGTAGTATGTGTGTGTGTGTGTCTGTGTGTGTGTAAGTGAGTGTGTGTGTTTGTGTCTGTGTGTCTACATGTGTGTGTGTCTGTGTGCGTCTGTGTGTGTGTGTGTCTGCGTGTGTGTCTGTGTGTGTGTCTGTGTACGTCTGTGTCTGTGTGTGTGTCTGTGTGTGTGTGTCTGTGCGTGTGTGTCTGTGTATGTGTCTGTGTGTGTGTGTCTGTGTGTGTGTGTGTCTGTGTGTGTGTGTCTGTGCCTGTGTGTGTGTCCGTGTGTGTGTGTGTGTCTGTGTCTGTGTGTGTGTGTCCGTGTCCGTGTGTGTGTCTGTGTGTGTGTGCGTCCGTCCGTGTGTGTGTGTGTGTGTGTGTCTGTGTGTGTGTGTGGGTGTGTCTGTGTGTGTGTGTGTGTGTCCGTGTGTCTGTGTGTGTGTGTGTGGGTGTGTCTGTGTGTCCGTGTGTGTGTGTGGGTGTGTGTGTGTGTGTGTGTCCGTGTGTGTGTATGTGTGTCTGTGTGTGTGTGTCCGTGGGTGTGTCTGTGTGTGTGTGTGTCTGTGTGTGTGTGGGGGTGTCCGTGTGTGTGTGTGTGTGTGGGTGTGTCCGTGTGTGTGTGTGCTTTCGTCTGATGATTCCTCATGGCAGAATAATTTGATTCTCTGTCTCTGTATTGTCCTAGTTTCAGCTCCCAAATGGATTGTTGAATCATCCACGATCCTATTGAATACCAGAGCAGGCTCGAGGGGCTGAATGGTCTCCTCCTGTTCCTATTTTGGATGGTCTTATGTTCTTAACACTACCTCCCAGCTCTTGGCCCCCACACTGGAGGTTAGGACGACACAAGGGCCTGATCTGTAGAGGGCTGCCCTCTTCCGTGAGTCTCGGAGGGAACCAGCCTGATTTGGATTGGAGTTGTAGCCTCTCAGTGAGAAGTGAAATCTCCTTGAGGTTCCCCTCAGTCTCTCACTGTAAGGTGGAGCAGGCCAGACTCGGGGAAGCAAACAGCAGGCCAGATGTGCTCTGTCCTCCAGCTCCATTTCAGACGGCCAGATGGGAGGGGCTTGTTTCCTTCATCAGCTTCCCGTGCTCTCCCTTCTGGGTTAGGGTGGGGCCTAATGGCCTTGCTCCTGCTCCTATTGAGGTGCAGGCTGGCTATGAGTGGGTTATACAGGGCATGCCCCTGGAGTGAGGTTGGTTAGCTCAGTTGGCTGGGCAGTTAGCTTACCACACTAGCTAGAGTTACTCTGAAGGACTCTCCTTCCAAACCTCTCCCCTCAGCCGGACCATGGTGACCCTCTGTTTAAATCCCCACCAGACACCGCTGTGTAATGAGGAGCTGTCCCATGCTCTGGTAAGGCTATGGTGACATTACATTGGTTTGTACCTGGGGCACTGTGTGCAGGACTAGTCACTGCATTGCCAGAGGGATGTTAGTGTGTGGGGAAGGTTTACTGGATGAATTCCCCACTGGAATGAACAGCACTCTCTTTCCCCCAGTTAAGTCACTCTTACAGCTTTTGTGTCTTTGGAGACACAAGGACCAATTCATCTGAAACAGCAGCTGGATTTTATATTCACGATCACCCAATAAGATTGGCTCGTTTACATACATACACACACATACACACACACACACTCCCTCAAACACAAACACAGACACACTCTCACAAACACATACACACAGGCACAACTCTCTCTCTCTCTCACACACACAAGCACACACTTTCTCTCTCACACACATACACGCACAGACATACGCTCCCTCAAATACACACATGGACACGCGCTCTCACACATACATGCAGACACACACTCTCTCTCTCACAGAAACACTCTCTCTCACACACACAGACACTCTCTCTCATGCACACAGACACACACTCTCTCTCACACAGACACACACTCTCTCTCTCACACACACATACACACACGCTCTCTCATTTACAGACACACTCTCACACACACATTCTTATTCTCTCAAACACCTACTCACTCTCACGCACATAGACACACTCTCTCTCTCACACACACTCTCTGTCTCTCACACACACACTCTCTCTCACACTCATACACACACACAGACACACGATCCCTCAAACACACACAGACACTCTTTCTCACACACACAAAAACACACAGTTACACTCTCTCTCACACACACATACACACACAGACACACACTCCATCAAATACACATAGACACACTCTCACACACATGCACACAGACACATACTCTCTCACATACATACACACTCTCTAGCACACAAGACAAACTGTCATACACACACATAGACACACAGACACATGCACACACAGACACACACACACATAGACACACAGATACATTCTCTCACACACAGACACACTCTCTCACACACACAGACACACTCACACGCACACACAGACACACTCTCTCACACACACAGATACATTCTCTCACACACAGACACACTCTCTCACGCACACAGACACACTCACACATACACACAGACACACTCTCTCACACACATACACACACATACACACTCTCTCACACACACCCTCACTCACACACATGCACACAGAGGCACACACACCGTCAAACATACACACAGCCACACACTCTCACATGAACATGCACTTCCTCTCTCACACACATATACAGACACACAGAAATACACATGCATCCACTCTTTCACACACACAAACACGGACAGTCTCTCTCTCTCTCGCTGACTGTTTCTCTCTCTCTCTCACACACACACACACACAGATGTAAAGGCATGGTTGAGGTATTGCTGGAGAAATGATTTCTCCAAGGACTGAGCCATGATCTCACATGATGACTGCTCCAGGGGGACAGACAGCAGCTACAGAGACTTGTTGGATCTTCCTGTGCACCACCTCTTCCATCGACAGCATCAGTCAGTTTAGTTGCCTGTTTTTTCTAAAATGTCTCCAAGCAACAAGTAACAATAGATTGATGAATGTTTTCCCCCAAACCATGTTTCAGACACATGCTGCTGTTATTTTTCACTGATTGTTTAAAATGATCTGGATCTGCTGAAATGGGGAGTGGCTTCCATTTCAAATTACGACACCAGAGTGCCTCGGGGACCCTGAGGAAATGATCAGGGAATTGCATCTGTTCCATTCTACCCTCTGCAAACTGTACCACCAGATAGTGCTCCCTCAGTACCTCAGATAGTGCTCCCTCAGTAGATCAGATAGTGCTCCCTCAGTACCTCAGATAGTGCTCCCTCAGTAGATCAGATAGTGCTCACTCAGTACCTCAGATAGTGCTCCCTCAGTACCTCAGATAGTGCTCCCTCAGTACCTCAGATAGTGGTCCCTCAGTACCTCAGATAGTGGTCCCTCAGTACCTTAGATAGTTCTCCCTCAGTACCTCAGATAGTGGTCCCTCAGTACCTCAGATAGTGCTCCCTCAGTACCTCAGATAGTGCTCCCTCAGTACCTCAGATAGTGGTCCCTCAGTACCTCAGATAGTGGTCCCTCAGTACCTTAGATAGTTCTCCCTCAGTACCTCAGATAGTGCTCCCTCAGTAGATCAGATAGTGCTCCCTCAGTACCTCAGATAGTGCTCCCTCAGTACCTCAGATAGTGCTCCCTCAATACCTCAGATAGTGCTCCCTCAGTACCTCAGATAGTGCTCCCTCAATACCTCAGATAGTGCTCCCTCAGTACCTCAGATAGTGCTCCCTCAATACCTCAGATAGTGCTCCCTCAGTACCTCAGATAGTGCTCCCTCAGTACCTCAGATAGTGCTCCCTCAGTACCTCATATTGTGCTCCCTCAGTAGATCAGATAGTTCTCCCTCAGTACCTCAGATTGTGCTCCTTCAGTACCTCAGATAGCGCTCCCTCAGTACCTCATATTGTGCTCCCTCAGTACCTCAGATAGTGCTCCCTCAGTACCTCATATTGTGCTCCCTCAGTAGATCAGATAGTGCTCCCTCAGTACCTCAGATAGTGCTCCCTCAGTACCTTAGATTGTGCTCCTTCAGTACCTCAGATAGCGCTTCCTCAATACCTCAGATAGTTCTCCCTCAGTACCTCAGATAGTGCTCCCTCAGTACCTCAGATAGTTCTCCCTCAGTACCTCAGAAAGTGCACCCTCAATACCTCAGAAAGGGCTTCCTCAATACCTCAGATAGTGTTCCCTCAATACCTCAGAAAGGGCTTCCTCAATACCTCAGATAGTGCTCCCTGAATACCTCAGATAGTGCTCCCTGAATACCTCAGATAGTGTCCCCTCAATACCTCAGATAGTGCACCCTCAGAACCTCAGATAGTTCTCCCTCAGTACCTCAGAAAGTGCACCCTCAATACCTCAGATAGTTCTCCCTCAGTACCTCAGAAAGTGCTTCCTCAATACCTCAGAAAGGGCATCCTCAATACCTCAGACAGTGTTCCCTCAATACCTCAGAAAGGGCTTCCTCAATACCTCAGATAATGCTCCCTGAATGCCTCAGATAGTGCTCCCTGAATACCTCAGATAGTGTCCCCTCAATACCTCAGGAAGTGCTCCCTCAGTACCTCAGAAAGTGTTCCCTCAATACCTCAGATAGTGCACCCTCAGAACCTCAGATAGTTCTCCCTCAGTACCTCAGAAAGTGCACCCTCAATACCTCAGATAGTTCTCCCTCAGTACCTCAGAGAGTGCTTCCTCAATACCTCAGAAAGGGCTTCCTCAATACCTCAGATAGTGTTCCCTCAATACCTCAGAAAGGGCTTCCTCAATACCTCAGATAGTGCTCCCTGAATACCTCAGATAGTGTCCCCTCAATACCTCAGGAAGTGCTCCCTCAGTACCTCAGAAAGTGTTCCCTCAATACCTCAGAAAGTGCTTCGTCAATACCTCAGATAGTGCACCCTCAATAACTCAGAAAGTGCTTCCTCAATAACTCAGAAAGTGCTCCCTCACTACCTCAGATAGTTCTCACACAGTACCTCAGATAGTGCTCCCTCAATAACTCAGAAAGCGCTCCCTCAGTACCTCAGATATTTCTCCCTCAATACCTCAGAAAGTGCTCCCTCAGTACCTCAGATAGTTCTCCCTCAGTACCTAAGATAGTACTCCCTCAGTACCTCAGAAAATGCTCCATCAATACTTCAGAAAGTGGTCACTCAGTACCTCAGATAGTTCTCCCTCAGTACCTCAGATAGTTCTCCCTCAGTACCTCAGGTAGTGCTCCCTCAATACCTCAGACAGTGCTTCCTCAGTACCTCAGAAGGAGCTCCCTCCATACCTCAGAAAGTGCTCCCTAAATACCTTAGATAGTTCTCCCTCAAAACCTCTGAAAGTGCACGCTCAATACCTCAGATAGATCTCCGTCAATGCCTCAGATAGTGCTCCCTCAATACCTCAGATATTTCTCCCTCAATATCTCAGATAGTGCTCCTTCTATAGCTCAGATAGTTCTCCCTCAATACCTCAGAAAGTGCTCCCTCAGTACCTCAGATAGTACTCCCTCAAAACATCAGATAGTGCTTCCTCAGTACGTCAGAATGTGCTTCCTCAATACCTCAGAAAGTGCTCCCTCAGTACCTCAGATATTGCTCCCTCAATGCCTGAGATAGTGCTGCCTTAATACTTCAGAAAGTGCACCCGCAGTACCTCACATAGTTCTCCCTCAGTACCTCAAATAGTTCTCCCTAAATAGCTCAGAAAGTGCTCCCTCAATACCTCAGAAAGTTCTTCCTCAACACCTCAGAAAGTGCACCCTCAGTACCTCAGATATTGCTCCCTCAATACCTCAGAAAGTGCTCCCTCAATACCTCATAAAGTGCTTCCTCAATACATCAGATTGTGTTCCCTCAACACCTCAGAAAGTGCTCCCTCAATACCTCATAAAGTGCTTCCTCAATACATCAGATTGTGTTCCCTCAATACCTCATAAAGTGCTTCCTCAATACATCAGATTGTGTTCCCTCAATACCTCAGATAGTGCTCCCTCAATACCTCAGATAGTGCTCCATCAATACTTCAGAAAGTGGTCACTCAGTACCTAAGATAGTTCTCCCTCACTACCTCAGGTAGTGCTCCCACAATACCTCAGAAAGTGCTCCCTAAATACCTTAGATTGTTCGACCACAATACGTCAGATAGTTCTCGCTCAAAACCTCTGAAAGTGCACGCTCAATACCTCAGATAGTGCTCCCTCAATACCTCAGATAGATCTCCCTCAATACCTCAGATAGTGCTCCCTCAATAGCTCAGATAGTTCCCCCTTCAAAACCTCTGAAAGTGCTCCCGCAGTACCTCAGAAAGTGCTCCCTCAATACCTCAGAAAGTGCTCCCTCAGTACCTCAGATAGTACTCCCTCAAAACCTCAGATACTGCTTCCTCAGTACGTCAGAATGTGCTTCCTCAATACCTCAGAAAGTGCTTCCTCAACACCTCAGAAAGTGCACCCTCAGTACCTCAGAAAGTGCTCCCTCAATACCTCAGAAAGTGCTTCCTCAATACCTCAGATAGTGCTTCCTCAATACCTCAGATAGTGCTCCCTCAATACCTCAGAAAGTGCTTCCTCAATACCTCAGATAGTTCTCCCTCAGTACCTCAGATACTTCTCCCTCAATACCTCAGAAAGTGCTCCCTCAGTACCTCAGATAGTGCTCCCTCAGTACCTAAGATAGTGCTCCATCAATACTTCAGAAAGTGGTCACTCAGTACCTAAGATAGTTCTCCCTCACTACCTCAGGTAGTGCTCCCACAATACCTCAGAAAGTGCTCCCTAAATACCTTAGATTGTTCGACCACAATACGTCAGATAGTTCTCCCTCAAAACCTCTGAAAGTGCACGCTCAATACCTCAGATAGTGCTCCCTCAATACCTCAGATAGTTCTCCCTCAATACTTCAGATACTTCCCCTTCAAAACCTCTGAAAGTGCTCCGTCAGTACCTCAGAAAGTGCTCCCTCAATACCTCAGAAAGTGCTCCCTCAGTACCTCAGATAGTACTCCCTCAAAACCTCAGATACTGCTTCCTCAGTACGTCAGAATGTGCTTCCTCAATACCTCAGAAAGTGCTCCCTCAGTACCTCAGATATTTCTCCCTCAGTACCTCAGATGGTTGTCGCTCAGTACCTCAGAAAGTGCTCCCTCAATACCTCAGCAAGTGCTCCCTCAGTACCTCAGATATTGCTCCCTCAATGCCTCAGGTAGTGCTGCCTTAATTCCTCAGATGGTTCTCCCTCAGTACCTCAAATAGTTCTCCCGAAATACCTCAGAAAGTGCTCCCTCAATACCTCATAATGTGCTTCCTCAAAACATCAGATTGTGTTCCCTCAATACCTCAGATAGTGCTCCCTCAAAACCTCAGAAAGTGCTCCATCAATACCTCAGATAGTGCTCCTTGAGTACCTCAGGAAGTGCTTCATCAATACCTCAGATAGTTCTGCCTCAGTACCTCAGAGTGAGCTTCCTCAATACCTCAGAACTTGCTCCCTCAGTACCTTAGAAAATGCTCCCTCAATACCTCAGAAAATGCTCCCTCAATACCTCAGAAAATGCTCACTCAATACCTCAGATAATGCTGCCTCAATACCTCAGAAAGTGCTTCCTCGATACCACAGAAAGTGCTCCCTCAATACCTCATAAAGTGCTTCCTCAATACTTCAGATTGTGTTCCCTCAATACCTCAGAAAGTGCTCCCTCAATACCTCAGAAAGTGCTTCCTGAAAACCTCAGGAAGTGCTTCCTCAGTACCTCAGATAGTGCTCCCTTAATAACTCAGAAAGTGCTCCCTCAATACCTCAGAAAGTGCATACTCAGTACCTCAGATAGTGCTCCCTCCATACCACAGAAAGTGCTCCCTCAATACCTCATACAGTGCTTCCTCAATACTTCAGATTGTGTTCCCTCAATACCTCAGAAAGTGCTCCCTCAATACCTCAGAAAGTGCTCCATGAATACCTCAGATAGTTCTCCCTCAGTACCTCAGACAGTTCTCCCTCATTACCTCAGATAGTTCTCCCTCAGTACCTCAGAAAGTGCTTCATCAATACCTCAGAAAGTGCTTCCTCAACACCTCAGAAAGTGCTCCCTCAATACCTCATAAAGTGCTTCCAGAATACATCTGATTGTGATCCCTCAATACCTCAGAAAGTGCTTCCTCAATACCTCAGAAAGTGCTCCCTCAGTACCTAAGATAGTGGTCCATCAGTACCTCAGATAGATCTCCCTCAGTACCTCAGAAAGTGCTCCCTCAATACCTCAGACGGTGCTTCCTCAGTACCTCAGAAAGTGCTCCCTCAATACCTCAGGTAATTCTCCCTCTATACCTCGAAAGTGCTCCCCCAATACCACAGAGAGTGTTCCATCAGTACCTCAGAAAGTGCTCCCTCAATACCTCAGAAAATGCTCCCTTAGTACCTCAGATAGTCCTCCTTCAATACCTCAGAAAGTGCTCCCTCAATACCTCAGAAAGTGCTTCCTCAATACCTCAGAAAGTGCTCCCTCAATACCTCAGAAAGTGCTTCCTCAATACCTCAGAAAGTGCTTCCTCAAACCTCAGATAGTGCTCCATCAATACCTCAGAAAGTGCTTCCTCAATACCTCAGAAAGTGCTTCCTCAAACCTCAGAAAGTGCTCCCTCAGTACCTCAGAAAGTGCTCCCACAGTACGTCAGATCATGCTTCCTCAGTGCCTCAGAAGGTGCTCCCTCAATATCTCAGATCGTGCTTCCTCAGTACCACAGAGTGTGCTCCCTCAATGCCTCAGAAAGTGCTTCCTCAATACCTCAGATAGTTCTCCCTCAGTACCTCAGATACTTCTCCCTCAATACCTCAGAAAGTGCTCCCTCAGTACCTCAGATAGTGCTCCCTCAGTACCTAAGATAGTGCTTCATCAATACTTCAGAAAGTAGTCACTCAGTACCTAAGATAGTTCTCCCTCACTACCTCAGGTAGTGCTCCCACAATACCTCAGAAAGTGCTCCCTAAATACCTTAGATTGTTCGACCACAATACGTCAGATAGTTCTCCCTCAAAACCTCTGAAAGTGCACGCTCAATACCTCAGATAGTGCTCCCTCAATACCTCAGATAGTTCTCCCTCAATAGCTCAGATACTTCCCCCTTCAAAACCTCTGAAAGTGCTCCGTCAGTACCTCAGAAAGTGCTCCCTCAATACCTCAGAAAGTGCTCCCTCAGTACCTCAGATAGTACTCCCTCAAAACCTCAGATACTGCTTCCTCAGTACATCAGAATGTGCTTCCTCAATACCTCAGAAAGTGCTCCCTCAGTACCTCAGATAGTTCTCCCTCAGTACCTCAGATGGTTGTCGCTCAGTACCTCAGAAAGTGCTCCCTCAATACCTCAGCAAGTGCTCCCTCAGTACCTCAGATATTGCTCCCTCAATGCCTCAGGTAGTGCTGCCTTAATACCTCAGATGGTTCTCCCTCAGTACCTCAAATAGTTCTCCCGAAATACCTCAGAAAGTGCTCCCACAATACCTCATAAAGTGCTTCCTCAAAACATCAGATTGTGTTCCCTCAATACCTCAGATAGTGCTCCCTCAAAACCTCAGAAAGTGCTCCATCAATACCTCAGATAGTGCTCCTTGAGTACCTCAGGAAGTGCTTCATCAATACCTCAGATAGTTCTGCCTCAGTACCTCAGAGTGAGCTTCCTCAATACCTCAGAACTTGCTCCCTCAGTACCTTAGAAAATGCTCCCTCAATACCTCAGAAAATGCTCCCTCAATACCTCAGAAAATGCTCACTCAATACCTCAGATAATGCTGCCTCAATACCTCAGAAAGTGCTTCCTCGATACCACAGAAAGTGCTCCCTCAATACCTCATAAAGTGCTTCCTCAATACTTCAGATTGTGTTCCCTCAATACCTCAGAAAGTGCTCCCTCAATACCTCAGAAAGTGCTTCCTGAAAACCTCAGGAAGTGCTTCCTCAGTACCTCAGATAGTGCTCCCTTAATAACTCAGAAAGTGCTCCCTCAATACCTCAGAAAGTGCATACTCAGTACCTCAGATAGTGCTCCCTCCATACCACAGAAAGTGCTCCCTCAATACCTCATACAGTGCTTCCTCAATACTTCAGATTGTGTTCCCTCAATAC
Source organism: Chiloscyllium plagiosum (assembly GCF_037043375.1). NCBI lineage: Eukaryota > Metazoa > Chordata > Chondrichthyes > Orectolobiformes > Hemiscylliidae > Chiloscyllium > Chiloscyllium plagiosum. Next base: position 101,286,518 of record NW_028270151.1, read on the forward strand.
CTCAGAAAGTGCTCCCTCAATACCTCAGAAAGTGCTCCATGAATACCTCAGATAGTTCTCCCTCAGTACCTCAGATAGTTCTCCCTCATTACCTCAGATAGTTCTCCCTCAGTACCTCAGAAAGTGCTTCATCAATACCTCAGAAAGTGCTTCCTCAACACCTCAGAAAGTGCTCCCTCAATACCTCATAAAGTGCTTCCAGAATACATCTGATTGTGATCCCACAATACCTCAGAAAGTGCTTCCTCAATACCTCAGAAAGTGCTCCCTCAGTACCTAAGATAGTGGTCCCTCAGTACCTCAGATAGATCTCCCTCAGTACCTCAGAAAGTGCTCCCTCAATACCTCAGACGGTGCTTCCTCAGTACCTCAGAAAGTGCTCCCTCAATACCTCAGGTAATTCTCCCTCTATACCTCGAAAGTGCTCCCCCAATACCACAGAGAGTGTTCCATCAGTACCTCAGAAAGTGCTCCCTCAATACCTCAGAAAATGCTCCCTTAGTACCTCAGATAGTCCTCCTTCAATACCTCAGAAAGTGCTCCCTCAATACCTCAGAAAGTGCTTCCTCAATACCTCAGAAAGTGCTCCCTCAATACCTCAGAAAGTGCTTCCTCAATACCTCAGAAAGTGCTTCCTCAAACCACAGATAGTGCTCCATCAATACCTCAGAAAGTGCTTCCTCAATACCTCAGAAAGTGCTTCCTCAAACCTCAGAAAGTGCTCCCTCAGTACCTCAGAAAGTGCTCCCACAGTACGTCAGATCATGCTTCCTCAGTGCCTCAGAAGGTGCTCCCTCAATATCTCAGATCGTGCTTCCTCAGTACCTCAGAGTGTGCTCCCTCAATGCCTCAGAAAGTGCTTCCTCAATACCTCAGATAGTTCTCCCTCAGTACCTCAGATACTTCTCCCTCAATACCTCAGAAAGTGCTCCCTCAGTACCTCAGATAGTGCTCCCTCAGTACCTAAGATAGTGCTTCATCAATACTTCAGAAAGTAGTCACTCAGTACCTAAGATAGTTCTCCCTCACTACCTCAGGTAGTGCTCCCACAATACCTCAGAAAGTGCTCCCTAAATACCTTAGATTGTTCGACCACAATACGTCAGATAGTTCTCCCTCAAAACCTCTGAAAGTGCACGCTCAATACCTCAGATAGTGCTCCCTCAATACCTCAGATATTTCTCCCTCAATAGCTCAGATACTTCCCCCTTCAAAACCTCTGAAAGTGCTCCGTCAGTACCTCAGAAAGTGCTCCCTCAATACCTCAGAAAGTGCTCCCTCAGTACCTCAGATAGTACTCCCTCAAAACCTCAGATACTGCTTCCTCAGTACATCAGAATGTGCTTCCTCAATACCTCAGAAAGTGCTCCCTCAGTACCTCAGATAGTTCTCCCTCAGTACCTCAGATGGTTGTCGCTCAGTACCTCAGAAAGTGCTCCCTCAATACCTCAGCAAGTGCTCCCTCAGTACCTCAGATATTGCTCCCTCAATGCCTCAGGTAGTGCTGCCTTAATACCTCAGATGGTTCTCCCTCAGTACCTCAAATAGTTCTCCCGAAATACCTCAGAAAGTGCTCCCTCAATACCTCATAAAGTGCTTCCTCAAAACATCAGATTGTGTTCCCTCAATACCTCAGAAAGTGCTTCCTCAATACCTCAGAAAGTGCTCCCTCAGTACCTCAGATAGTGCTCCCTCAAAACCTCAGAAAGTGCTCCATCAATACCTCAGATAGTGCTCCCTGAGTACCTCAGGAAGTGCTTCATCAATACCTCAGATAGTTCTGCCTCAGTACCTCAGAGAGAGCTTCCTCAATACCTCAGAACTTGCTCCCTCAGTACCTCAGAAAATGCTCCCTCAATACCTCAGAAAATGCTCCCTCAATACCTCAGAAACTGCTCACTTAATACCTCAGATAATGCTGCCTCAATACCTCAGATAATGCTGCCTCAATACCTCAGAAAGTGCTCCCTCAATACCACAGAAAGTGCTCCCTCAATACCTCATAAAGTGCTTCCTCAATACTTCAGATTGTGTTCCCTCAATACCTCAGAAAGTGCTCCCTCAATACCTCAGAAAGTGCTTCCTGAAAACCTCAGGAAGTGCTTCCTCAGTACCTCAGATAGTGCTCCATTAATAACTCAGAAAGTGCTCCCTCAATACCTCAGAAAGTGCATACTCAGTACCTCAGATAGTGCTCCCTCTATACCACAGAAAGTGCTCCCTCAATACCTCATACAGTGCTTCCTCAATACTTCAGATTGTGTTCCCTCAATACCTCAGAAAGTGCTCCCTCAATACCTCAGAAAGTGCTCCATGAATACCTCAGATAGTTCTCCCTCAGTACCTCAGATAGTTCTCCCTCATTACCTCAGATAGTTCTCCCTCAGTACCTCAGAAAGTGCTTCATCAATACCTCAGAAAGTGCTCCCTCAATACCTCATAAAGTGCTTCCAAAATACATCTGATTGTGATCCCTCAATACCTCAGAAAGAGCTTCCTCAATACCTCAGAAAGTGCTCCCTCAGTACCTAAGATAGTGGTCCCTCAATACCTCAGATTGTGTTCCCTCAATACCTCAGAAAGTGCTCCCTCAATACTTCAGAAAGTGGTCCCTCAGTACCTCAGATAGATCTCCCTCAGTACCTCAGAAAGTGCTCCCTCAATACCTCAGACGGTGCTTCCTCAGTACCTCAGAAAGTGCTCCCTCAATACCTCAGGTAATTCTCCCTCTCTACCTCGAAAGTGCTCCCCCAATACCACAGAGAGTGTTCCATCAGTACCTCAGAAAGTGCTCCCTCAATACCTCAGAAAATTTTCCCTTAGTACCTCAGATAGTCCTCCTTCAATACCTCAGAAAGTGCTCCCTCAATACCTCAGAAAGTGCTTGCTCAATACCTCAGAAAGTGCTCCCTCAATACCTCAGAAAGTGCTTCCTCAATACCTCAGAAAGTGCTTCCTCAAACCTCAGATAGGGCTCCATCAATACCTCAGAAAGTGCTTCCTCAATACCTCAGAAAGTGCTTCCTCAAACCTCAGATAGTGCTCCATCAGTACCTCAGAAAGTGCTCCCACAGTACGTCAGATCATGCTTCCTCAGTGCCTCAGAAGGTGCTCCCTTAATATCTCAGATAGTGCTTCCTCAGTACCTCAGAGTGTGCTCCCTCAATGCCTCAGAAAGTGCTTCCTCAATACATCAGATTGTGTTCCCTCAATACCTCAGAAAGTGCTTCCTCAATACCTCAGAAAGTGCTCCCTCAATACCTCAGAACTTGCTCCGTCAATGACTCAGATAGTGCTCTCTCAGTACCTCAGAAAGTGCTCCCTCAGTACCTCAGAAAGTGCTCCCTCAATCCTCAGATAGTGCTCCTTCAATACATCAGATATTTCTCCCTCAGTACCTCAGATAGTGCTCCCTCAATACCTCAGAAAATGCTCCCTTAATACCTCAGAAAGTGCTTCCTCAATACCTCAGAAAGTGCACCCTCAATACCTCAGAAAGTGCTTCCTCAATACCTCAGAAAGTGCTCCCTCAGACCCTCAGATAGTCCTCCCTCAATACCTCAGAAAGTGCTCCCTCAATTCCTCAGAAAGTGCTTCCTCAATACCTCAGATAGTGGTCCCTCAATACCTCAGAAAGTGCTCCCTCAATACTTCAGAAAGTGGTCCCTCAGTAGCTCAGATAGTTCTCCCTCAGTACCTCAGAAAGTGCTCCCTCAGTACCTCAGATCGTGCTTCCTCAATACCTCAGATAGTGCTTCCGCATTACCTCAGAAAGTGCTCCCTCAGTACCTCAGATCGTGCTTCCTCAGTACCTCCGAAGGTGCTCCCTCAATACCTCAGATAGTGCTTCCTCATTACCTCAGAAAGTGCTCCCTCAATACCTCAGGTAGTTCTCCCTCAATACCTCGAAAGTGCTCCCTCAATACCTCAGAGAGTGTTCCATCAGTACCTCAGATAGTCCTCCTTCAATACCTCAGAAAGTGCTCCCTCAATACCTCAGAAAGTGCTTCCTCAATACCTCCGAAAGTGCTTCCTCAATACCTCAGATAGTGCTCCATCCATTGCTCAGAAAGTGCTTCCTCAATACCTCGGAAAGTGCTCCCTCAATGCCTCAGATATTGCTCCCTCAGTACTTCAGAAAGTGCACCCTCACTACCTCAGAAATTGCTCCCTCAGTACCTCATGAAGTGCTTCCTCAATAAATCAGATTGTGTTCCCTCAATACCTCATACAGTGCTTCCACAATTCCTCAGAAAGTGCTCCCGCAGTACCTCAGAGAGTGCTTCCGCAATACCTCAGATAGTTCTCCCTCAGTACCTCAGATAGTTCTCCCTCAGTACCTCAGAGAGTTCTCCTTCAGTACCTCAGAAAGTGCTTCATCAATATCTCAGAAATTGCTTCCTCAACACATCAGAAAGCGCACCCTCAGTACCTTAGAAAGTGCTCCCTCAATACCTTAGAAAGTGCTCCCTCAATACCTCATAAAGTGCTTCCTCAATACATCAGATTGTGTTTCCTTAATACCTCAGAAAGTGCTTCCTCAATACCTCAGAAAGTGCTCCCTCAGTACCTCAGATAGTGCTCCCTCAATACCTCAGAAAGTGCTCCTTCAATACCTCAGATATTTCTCCCTCAGTACCTCAGTACTCCCTCAATACCTCAGAAAGTGCTCCCTCAATACCTCAGAAAGTGCTTCCTCAATACCTCATAACTTGCTCCCTCAGTACCTCAGATAGTGCTCCCACAATACCTCAGAAAATGCTCCCTCAATACCTCAGAAAGTGCTTCCTCAATACCTCAGAAAGTGGCCCCTCAGTACCTCAGATAGTTGTCCAACAGTACCTCAGAAAGTGCTCCCTCAGTACGTCAGATCGTGCTTCCTCAGTACCTCAGAAAGTGCTCCCTCAGTACCTCAGATAGTCCTCCCTCAATACCTCAGAAAGTGCTCCCTCAATACTTCAGAAAGTGCTTCCTCAATACCGCAGATAGTGCTTCCTCAATACCTCAGATAGTGCTCCTTCAATACCTCAGAAAGTGCTTCCTCAAATCCTCAGAAGGTGCTTCCTCAGTACCTCAGATAGTGCTCCCTTAATACCTCAGAAAGTGCTTCCTCAATACCTCAGAAAGTGCTCCCTCAGTACCTCAGATAGTGCTCCCTCAATACCTCAGAAAGTGCTCCTTCAATACCTCAGATATTTCTCCCTCAGTACCTCAGTACTCCCTCAATACCTCAGAAAGTGCTCCCTCAATACCTCAGAAAGTGCTTCCTCAATACCTCATAACTTGCTCCCTCAGTACCTCAGATAGTGCTCCCACAATATCTCAGAAAATGCTCCCTCAATACCTCAGAAAGTGCCTCCTCAATACCTCAGAAAGTGGCCCCTCAGTACCTCAGATAGTTGTCCAACAGTACCTCAGAAAGTGCTCCCTCAGTACGTCTGATCGTGCTTCCTTAGTACCTCAGAAAGTGCTCCCTCCGTACCTCAGATAGTCCTCCCTCAATACCTCAGAAAGTGCTCCCTCAATACTTCAGAAAGTGCTTCCTCAATACCGCAGATAGTGCTTCCTCAATACCTCAGATAGTGCTCCCTCAATACCTCAGAAAGTGCTTCCTCAAAACCTCAGAAGCTGCTTCCTCAGTACCTCAGATAGTGCTCCCTCAATACCACAGAAAGTGCTCCCTCAATACCTCATACAGTGCTTCCTCAATACATCAGATTGTGTTCCCTCAATACCTCAGAAAGTGCTCCCTCAATACCTCAGAAAGTGCTCCATGAATACCTCAGATAGTTCTCCCTCAGTACCTCAGATAGTTCTCCCTCAGTACCTCAGAGAGTGCTCCATCAATACCTCAGAAAGTGCTTCCTCAAAACCTAAGAAAGTGCTCCCTCAGTACCTCAGATAGTGCTCCCTCAATACCTCAGAGAGTGCTCACTCAATACCACAGAAAGTGCTCCCTCAATACCTCATAAAGTGCTTCCAGAATACATCAGATTATGTTCCCTCAAAACCTCAGAAAGTGCTTCCTCAATACCTCAGAAAGTGCTCCCTCAGTACCTCAGATAGTGGTCCCTCAATACCACAGAAAGTGCTTCCTCAATACTTCAGAAAGTGCTCCCTCAGTACCTCAGATCGTGCTTCCTCAGTACCTCCGAAGGTGCTCCCTCAATACCTCAGATAGTGCTTCCTCAGTACCTCAGAAAGTGCTCCCTCAATACCTCAGGTAATTCTCCCTCAATACCTCGAAAGTGCTCCCTCAATACTACAGAGAGTGTTCCATCAGTACCTCAGAGAGTGCTCCCTCAATACCTCAGAAAATGCTCCCTTAGTACCTCAGATAGTCCTCCTTCAATAAATCAGAAAGTGCTCCCTCAATACCTCAGAAAGTGCTTACTGAATACCTCAGAAAGTGCTTCCTCAATACCTCAGAAAGTGCTTCCTCAAACCTCAGATAGTGCTCCATCAATACCTCAGAAAGTGCTTCCTCAAAACCTCAGAAAGTGCTCCCTCAGTACCTCAGATAGTGCTCCCTCAATACCTCAGAAAGTGCTCACTCAATACCACAGAAAGTGCTCCCTCAATATCTCATAAAGTGCTTCCTCAATACATCAGATTGTGTTCCCTCAATACCTCAGAAAGTGCTTCCACAATACCTCAGGAAGTGCTCCCTCTGTACCTCAGATAGTTCTCCCTCAATACCTCAGAAAGTGCTCCATCAATACCTCAGATTGTTCTCCCTCAGTACCTCAGATAGTCCTCCCTCAGTACCTCAGATAGTTCTCCCTCAGTACCTCAGAAAGTGCTTCATCAATACCTCAGAAATTGCTTCCTCAACACCTCAGAAAGTGCACCCTCAGTACCTTAGATAGTGCTCCCTCAATACCTCATAAAGTGCTCCCTCAATACCTCATAAAGTGCTTCCTCAATAAATCAGATTGTGTTCCCTCAATACCTCAGAAAGTGCTTCCTCAATACCTCAGAAAGTGCCCCACTGTACCTCAGATAGTGCTCCCTCAATACCTCAGAAAGTGCTCCTTTAATACCTCAGATATTTCTCCCTCAGTAACTCAGATAGTGCTCCCTCAATACCTCAGAAAGTGCTCCCTCAATACCTCAGAAAGTGCTTCCACGGTACCTCAGAACTTGCTCCCTCAGTACCTCAGATAGTGCTCCCACAATACCTCAGAAAATGCTCCCTCAAAACCTCAGAAAGTGGTCCCTCAATACCTCAGAAAGTGCTCCCTCAATAACTCAGAACGTGCTTCCTAAATACCTCAGAAAGTGCTCCCTCAGTACCTCAGATAGTGCTTCCTCAGTACCTCAGAGTGTGCTCCCTCAATGCCTCAGAATGTGCTTCCTCAATAACTCAGAAAGTGCTCCCTCAATACCTCAGAAAGTGCTCCCTCAATACCTCATAAAGTGCTTCCTCAATACATCAGATTGTGTTCCCTCAATACCTCAGAAAGTGCTCACTCAATACTTCAGAAAGTGCTCTCTCAGTACCTCAGATAGTGCTCCCTCAGTACCTCAGAAAGTGATCCATCAATACCTCAGATAGTTCTCCCTCAGTACCTCAGAGTGTGCTTCCTCAATACCTCAGAACTTGCTCCCTCAGTACCTCAGATAGTGCTCCCTCAATACCTCTGAAAATGCTGCCTCAATACCTCAGAAAGTGCTTCCTCAATACCTCAGAAAGTGCTCCCTCAATACCTCAGAAAGTGCTTCCTCAATACCTCAGAAAGTGCTCCCTCAGTACCTCAGATAGTCCTCCCTCAATACCTCAGAAAGTGCTCCCTCAAAACCTCAAAAAGTGCTTCCTCAATACCTCAGATAGTGGTCCCTCAGTACCTCAGAACGTGCTCCCTCAATACTTCAGAAAGTGGTCCCTCAGTACCTCAGATAGTTCTCCCTCAGTACCTCAGAAAGTGCTCCCTCAGTACCTCAGATCGTGCTTCCTCAGTACCTCCGATGGTGCTCCCTCAATACCTCAGATCGTGCTTCCTCAGTACCTCAGAATGTGCTCCCTCAATCCCTCAGGTAGTTCTCCCTCAATACCTCGAAAGTGCTCCCTCAGTACCTCAGAGAGTGTTCCATCAGTACCTCAGAGAGTGCTCCCTCAATACCTCAGAAAATGCACCCTCAGTACCTCAGATAGTCCTCCTTCAATACCTCAGAAAGTGCTCCCTTAATTCCTCAGAAAGTGCTTCCTCAATACATCAGAAAGTGCTTCCTCAACACCTCAGAAAGTGCTCCCTCAGTACCTCAGAAAGTGCTCCCTCAATACCTCAGAAAGTGCTCTCTCAGTACCTAATAAAGTGCTTCCTCAATAACTCAGAAAGCACTTCCTCAATACCTCAGATAGTGCTCCAACAATACCTCAGAAAGTGCTTCCTCAATACCTCAGATAGTGCTCCCTCAGTACCTCAGAAAGTGCTCCCTCAATACCTCAGAAAGTGCTCCCTCAGTACCTCATAAAGTGCTTCCTCAATACATCAGATTGTGTTCCCTCAATACCTCAGAAAGTGCTCCATCAATACTTCAGAAAGTGCTCCCTCAGTACCTCAGATAGTGCTCCCTCAGTACCTCAGAAAGTGATCCATCAATACCTCAGATAGTTCTCCCTCAGTACCTCAGAGTGTGCTTCCTCAATACCTCAGAACTTGCTCCCTCAGTACCTCAGATAGTGCTCCCTCAATACCTCTGAAAATGCTGCCTCAATACCTCAGAAAGTGCTTCCTCAATACCTCAGAAAGTGCTCCCTGAATACCTCAGAAAGTGCTTCCTCAATACCTCAGAAAGTGCTCCCTCAGTACCTCAGATAGTCCTCCCTCAATACTCAGAAAGTGCTCCCTCAAAACCTCAAAAAGTGCTTCCTCAATACCTCAGATAGTGGTCCCTCAATACCTCAGAACGTGCTCCCTCAATACTTCAGAAAGTGGTCCCTCAGTACCTCAGATAGTTCTCCCTCAGTACCTCAGAAAGTGCTCCCTCAGTACCTCAGATCGTGCTTCCTCAGTACCTCCGAAGGTGCTCCCTCAATACCTCAGATAGTGCTTCCTCAGTACCTCAGAATGTGCTCCCTCAATCCCTCAGGTAGTTCTCCCTCAATACCTCGAAAGTGCTCCCTCAGTACCTCAGAGAGTGTTCCATCAGTACCTCAGAGAGTGCTCCCTCAATACCTCAGAAAATGTTCCTCAGTACCTCAGATAGTCCTCCTTCAATACCTCAGAAAGTGCTCCCTAAATACCTCAGAAAGTGCTTCCTCAATACATCAGAAAGTGCTTCCTCAACACCTCAGAAAGTGCTTCCTCAGTACCTCAGAAAGTGCTCCCTCAATACCTCAGAAAGTGCTCTCTCAGTACCTCATAAAGTGCTTCCTCAATAACTCAGAAAGCACTTCCTCAATACCTCAGATAGTGCTCCATCAATACCTCAGAAAGTGCTTCCTCAATACCTCAGATAGTGCTCCCTCAGTACCTCAGAAAGTGCTCCCTCAATACCTCAGAAAGTGCTCCCTCAGTACCTCATAAAGTGCTTCCTCAATAAATCAGATTGTGTTCCCGCAATACCTCAGAAAGTGCTTCCACAATACCTCAGAAAGTGCTCCCTCAGTACCTCAGATAGTGCTCCCTCAATACCTCAGAAAGTGCTCCATGAATACCTCAGATAGTTCTCCCTCAGTACCTCAGATAGTTCTCCCTCAGTACCTCAGAAAGTGCTTCATCAATACCTCAGAAATTGCTTCTTCAACATCTCAGAAAGTGCTCCCTCAGTACCTCAGATCGTGCTTCCTCAGTACCTCCGAAGGTGCTCCCTCAATACCTCAGATAGTGCTTCCTCAGTACCTCAGAAAGTGCTCCCTCAATACCTCAGGTAATTCTCCCTCAATACCTCGAAAGTGGTCCCTCAATACCACAGAGAGTGTTCCATCAGTACCTCAGAAAATGCTCCCTCAGTACCTCAGATAGTCCTCCTTCAATACCTCAGAAAGTGCTCCCTCAATACCTCAGAAAGTGCTTTCTCAATACCTCAGAAAGTGCACCCTCAATACCTCAGAAAGTGCTTCCTCAATACCTCAGAAAGGGCTTCCTCAATACCTCAGATAGTGCTCCATTAGTACCTCAGAAAGTGCTTCCTCAATACCTCAGAAAGTGCTCCCTCAGTACCTCAGATAGTCCTCCCTCAATACCTCAGAAAGTGCTCCATCAATACCACAGAAAGTGCTCCCTCAATACCTCAGATAGTGCTCCCCCAATACCTCAGAAAATGCTCCCTCAATACCTCAGAAAGTGCTTCCTCAATACCTCAGAAAGTGCTCCCTCAGTACCTCAGATAGTCCTCCCTCAATACCTCAGATAGTGGTCGCTCAATACCTCAGAAAGTGCTCCCCCAATACTTCAGAAAGTGGTTCCTCAGTACCTCAGATAGTTCTCCCTCAGTACCTCAGAAAATGCTCCCTCAGTACCTCAGATCGTGCTTTATCAGTACCTCCGAAGGTGCTCGCTCAATACCTCAGATGGTGCTTCCTCAGTACCTCAGAAAGTGCTCGCTCAATTCCTCAGGTAGTTCTCGATCAATAACTCGAAAGTGCTCCCTCAATACCTCAGAGAGTGTTTCATCAGTACCTCAGAGAGTGCTCCCTCAATACCTCAGAAAATGCTCCCTCAGTACCTCAGATAGTCCTCCTTCAATACCTCAGAAAGTGCTCCCTCAATACCTCAGAAAGTGATTCCTCAATACCTCAGAAAGTGCTTCCTCAATACCTCAGATAGTGCTCCATCAATACCTCAGAATGTGCTTCCTCAATACCTCAGAAAGTGCTCCCTCAATACCTCAGATAGTGCTCCCTCAATTACTCAGAAAGTGCTCCCTCAGTACCTCATAAAATGCTTCCTCAATAAATCAGATTGTGTTCCCTCAATACCTCAGAAAGTGCTTCCACAATTCCTCAGAAAGTGCGCCCTCAGTACCTCAGATAGTGCTCCCTCAATACCTCAGAAGGAGCTCCATCAATACCTCAGATAGTTCTCCCTCAGTACCTCAGGTAGTTCTCCCTCAGTACCTCAGATAGTTCTCCCTCAGTACCTCAGAAAGTGCTTCATCAATCCCTCAGAAAGTGCACCCACATTACCTTAGATCGTGCTCCCTCAATACCTCATAAAATGCTCCCTCAATACCTCATAAAGTGCTTCCTCAATACATCATATTGTGTTCCCTCAATACCTCAGAAAGTGCTTCCTCAATACCTCAGAAAGTGCTCCCTCTGTACCTCAGATAGTGCTCCCTCAAACCTCAGAAAGAGCTCCTTCAATACCTCAGATATTTCTCCCTCAGTATCTGAGATAGTGCTCCCTCAATACCTCAGAAAGTGCTCCCTCAATACCTCAGAAAGTGCTTCCTAGATACCTCAGAACTTGCTCCCTCAGTACCTCAGATAGTGCTCCCACAATACCTCAGAAAATGCTCCCTCAAAACCTCAGAAAGTGCTTCCTCAATACATCAGAAAGTGCTCCCTCAATACCTCAGAAAGTGCTTGCTCAATACCTCAGAAAGTGCTCCCTCAGTACCTCAGATAGTCCTCCCTCAATACCCCAGAAAGTGCTCCCACAATACCTCAAAAAGTGCTTCCTCAATACTCCAGAAATTGGTCCCTCAGTACCTCAGATAGTTCTCCCTCATACCTCAGATAGTTCTCCCTCAGTACCTCAGAAAGTGCTTCATCAATACCTCAGAAATTGCTTCCGCAACACCTCAGAAAGTGTACCCTCAGTACCTTAGATAGTGCTCCCTCAATACCTCCGAAAGTGCTCCATCAATACTTCATAAAGTCCTTCCTCAATACATCAGATTGTGTTCCCTCAAAACCTCAGAAATTGCTTCCTCAATACCTCAGAATGTGCTCCCTCTGTACCTCAGATAGTGCTCCCTCAATACCTCAGAAAGTGCTCCTTCAATACCTCAGATATTTTTCCCTCAGTACCTCAGATAGTGCTCCCTCAATACCTCAGAAAGTGCTCCCTCAATACCTCAGAAAGTGCTTCCTCAATACCTCAGAAAGTGCTTCCTTAATACCACAGAAAGTGCTACCTCAGTACCTCAGAAATTGCTTCCTCAATACCTCAGAAAGTGCTCCCTCTGTACCTCAGATAGTGCTCCCTCAATACCTCAGAAAGTGCTCCTTCAATACCTCAGATATTTCTCCCTCAGTACCTCAGATAGTGCTCCCACAATACCTCAGAAAATGCTCCCTCAATACCTCAGAAAGTGCTCCCTCAATACCTCAGAAAGTGCTTCCTCAATACCACAGAAAGTGCTACCTCAGTACCTCAGAAAGTGCTTCCTCAATACCTCAGAAAGTGCTTCCTCAATAATTCATAACGTGCTCCCTCAGTACCTCAGATAGTGCTCCCACAATACCTCAGAAAGTGCTCCCTCAATACCTCAGAAAGTGCTTCCTCAATACCACAGAAAGTGCTCCCTCAGTACCTCAGATAGTCCTCCCTCAATACCTCAGATAGTGGTCCCTCAATACCTCAGATAGTTCTCCCTCAGTACCTCAGAAAGTGCTTCCTCAGTACGTCAGATTGTGCTTCCTCTGTACCTCAGAAAGTGCTCCCTCAGTACCTCAGATAGACCTCCCTCAATACTTCAGAAAGTGGTCCCTCAGTACCTCAGATAGTTCTCCCTCAGTACGTCAGAAAATTGCTCCCTCAGTACCTCAGATAGTCCTCCCTCAATACCTCAGAAAGTGCTAACTCAATACCTGAGAAAGTGCTTCCTCAATACCTCAGAAAGTGCTTCATCAATACCTCAGTATAGTGCTTCCTCAATACCACAGAAAGTGTTACCTCAGTACCTAGGAAATTGCTTCCTCAATACCTCAGAAAGTGCTCCCTCTGTACCTCAGATAGTGCTCCCAAAATACCTCAGAAAGTGCTCCTTCAATACCTCAGATATGTCTCCCTCAGTACCTCAGATAGTTCTCCCTCAGTACCTCAGAAAGTGCGCCCTGAGTACGTCAGTTCGTGCTTCCTCAGTGCCTCAGAAGGTGCTCCCCCAATATCTCAGATAGTGCTTCCTCAGTACCTCAGAGAGTGCTCCCTAAATGCCTCAGAAAGTGCTTACTCAATGCCTCAGAAAGTGCTCCCTCAATACCTTAGAAAGTGCTCCCTCAATACCTCATAAAGTGCTTCCTCAATACATCAGATTGTGTTCCCACAATACCTCAGAAAGGGCTTCCTCAATACCTCAGAAAGTGCTCCCTCAATACCTCAGATAGTGCTCCCTCAGTTCCTCAGAAAGTGCTCCAACAATACCTCAGATAGTTCTCCCTCAGTACCTCAGAGTGTGCTTCCTCAATACCTCAGAACTTGCTCCCTCAGTACCTCAGATAGTGCTCCCTCAATACCTCAGAAAATGCTCCATCAATACCTCAGAAAGTGGTCCCTCAATACCTCAGAAAGTGCTCCCTCAATACTTCAGAAAGTGGTCCCTCAGTACCTCAGATAGTTCTTCCTCAGTACCTCAGAAAGTGCTCCCTCAGTACCTCAGATCGTGCTTCCTCAGTACCGACGAAGGTGCTCCCTCAATACCTCAGATAGTGCTTCCTCAGGACCTCAGAAAGTGCTCCCTCAATACCTCAGGTAGTTCTCCCTCAATCCCTCGAACGTGCTCCCTCAATACCTCAGAAAGTGCTCCCTCAGTACGTCAGATCGTGCTTCCTCAGTACCTCAGAAAGTGCTCCCTCAGTACCTCAGATAGTCCTCCCTCAATACCTCAGAAAGTGCTTCCTCAATACCTCAGAAAGTGCTTCCTCAATACCTCAGAAAGTGCTTCCTCAAAACCTCAGATAGTGCTCCCTCAATACCTCAGAAAGTGCTTCCTCAAAACCTTAGAAAGTGCTTCCTCAGTACCTCAGATAGTGCTCCCTTAATAACTCAGAAACTGCTCCCTCAATACCTCAGAAAGTGCACCCTCAGTACCTCAGATAGTGCTCCCTGAATACCACAGAAAGTGCTCCCTCAATACCTCATACAGTGCTTCCTCAATACTTCAGATTTTGTTTCCTCAATACCACAGAATGTGCTCCATGACTACCTCAGATAGTTCTCCCTCAGTACCTCAGATAGTTCTCCCTCATTACCTCAGATAGTTCTCCCTCAGTACCTCAGAAAGTGCTTCATCAATACCTCAGAAAGTGCTTCCTCAACACCTCAAAAAGTGCACCCTCAGTACCTCCGAAGGTGCTCCCTCAATACCTCAGAAATTGCTCCCTCAATACCTCATAAAGTGATTCCAGAATACATCAGATTGTGTTCCCTCAATACCTCAGAAAGTGCTCCGTCAGTACCTCAGATGGTGGTCCCACAATACCTCAGAAAGTGCTCCCTCAATACTTCAGAAAGTGGTCCCTCAGTACCTCAGATAGCTCTCCCTCAGTACCTCAGAAAGTGCTCCCTCAGTACCTCAGAAAGTGCTTCCTCAATACCACAGAAAGTGCTCCCTCAGTACCTCAGATAGTCCTCCCTCAATACCTCAGATAGTGGTCCCTCAATACCTCAGATAGTTCTCCCTCAGTACCTCAGAAAGTGCTTCCTCAGTACGTCAGATTGTGCTTCCTCTGTACCTCAGAAAGTGGTCCCTCAGTACCTCAGATAGTTCTCCCTCAGTACGTCAGAAAATTGCTCCCTCAGTACCTCAGATAGTCCTCCCTCAATACCTCAGAAAGTGCTAACTCAATACCTGAGAAAGTGCTTCCTCAATACCTCAGAAAGTGCTTCATCAATACCTCAGTATAGTGCTTCCTCAATACCACAGAAAGTGTTACCTCAGTACCTAGGAAATTGCTTCCTCAATACCTCAGAAAGTGCTCCCTCTGTACCTCAGATAGTGCTCCCAAAATACCTCAGAAAGTGCTCCTTCAATACCTCAGATATGTCTCCCTCAGTACCTCAGATAGTTCTCCCTCAGTACCTCAGAAAGTGCGCCCTGAGTACGTCAGTTCGTGCTTCCTCAGTGCCTCAGAAGGTGCTCCCCCAATATCTCAGATAGTGCTTCCTCAGTACCTCAGAGAGTGCTCCCTAAATGCCTCAGAAAGTGCTTACTCAATGCCTCAGAAAGTGCTCCCTCAATACCTTAGAAAGTGCTCCCTCAATACCTCATAAAGTGCTTCCTCAATACATCAGATTGTGTTCCCACAATACCTCAGAAAGGGCTTCCTCAATACCTCAGAAAGTGCTCCCTCAATACCTCAGATAGTGCTCCCTCAGTTCCTCAGAAAGTGCTCCAACAATACCTCAGATAGTTCTCCCTCAGTACCTCAGAGTGTGCTTCCTCAATACCTCAGAACATGCTCCCTCAGTACCTCAGATAGTGCTCCCTCAATACCTCAGAAAATGCTCCATCAATACCTCAGAAAGTGGTCCCTCAATACCTCAGAAAGTGCTCCCTCAATACTTCAGAAAGTGGTCCCTCAGTACCTCAGATAGTTCTTCCTCAGTACCTCAGAAAGTGCTCCCTCAGTACCTCAGATCGTGCTTCCTCAGTACCGACGAAGGTGCTCCCTCAATACCTCAGATAGTGCTTCCTCAGGACCTCAGAAAGTGCTCCCTCAATACCTCAGGTAGTTCTCCCTCAATCCCTCGAAAGTGCTCCCTCAATACCTCAGAAGGTGCTTCCTCGATACCTCAGAACTTGCTCCCTCAGTACCTCAGATAGTGCTCCCTCAGTAATTCAGAAAGTGCTCCATCAATACCTCAGATAGTTCTCCCTCAGTACCTCAGAGTGTGCTTCCTCAATACCTCAGAACATGCTCCCTCAGTACCTCAGATAGTGCTCCCTCAATACCTCAGAAAATGCTCCCTCAATACCTCAGAAAGTGCTTCCTCAATACCTCAGAAAGTACTCCCTCAGTACCTCAGAAAGTGCTTCCTCAAAACCTCAGATAGTGCTCCCTCAATACCTCAGAAAGTGCTTCCTCAAAACCTTAGAAAGTGCTTCCTCAGTACCTCAGATAGTGCTCCCTTAATAACTCAGAAACTGCTCCCTCAATACCTCAGAAAGTGCTCCCTCAGTACGTCAGATCGTGCTTCCTCAGTACCTCAGAAAGTGCTCCCTCAGTACCTCAGATAGTCCTCCCTCAATACCTCAGAAAGTGCTTCCTCAATACCTCAGAAAGTGCTTCCTCAATACCTCAGAAAGTGCTTCCTCAAAACCTCAGATAGTGCTCCCTCAATACCTCAGAAAGTGCTTCCTCAAAACCTTAGAAAGTGCTTCCTCAGTACCTCAGATAGTGCTCCCTTAATAACTCAGAAACTGCTCCCTCAATACCTCAGAACGTGCACCCTCAGTACCTCAGATAGTGCTCCCTGAATACCACAGAAAGTGCTCCCTCAATACCTCATACAGTGCTTCCTCAATACTTCAGATTTTGTTTCCTCAATACCACAGAATGTGCTCCATAACTACCTCAGATAGTTCTCCCTCAGTACCTCAGATAGTTCTCCCTCATTACCTCAGATAGTTCTCCCTCAGTACCTCAGAAAGTGCTTCATCAATACCTCAGAAAGTGCTTCCTCAACACCTCAAAAAGTGCACCCTCAGTACCTCCGAAGGTGTTCCCTCAATACCTCAGAAAGTGCTCCCTCAGTACCTCAGATGGTGGTCCCTCAATACCTCAGAAAGTGCTCCCTCAATACTTCAGAAAGTGGTCCCTCAGTACCTCAGATAGCTCTCCCTCAGTACCTCAGAAAGTGCTCCCTCAGTACCTCAGAAAGTGCTTCCTCAATACCTCAGAAAGTGCTCCCTCAATACCTCAGAAAGTGCTTCCTCAATACCTCAGAAAGTGCTCCCTCAGTACCTCAGATAGTCATCCCTCAATACCACAGAAAGTGCTCCCTCAATTCCTCAAAAAGTGCTTCCGCAATACCTCAGATAGTGGTCCCTCAATACCTCAGAAAGTGCTCCCTCAATACTTCAGAAAGTGGTCCCTCAGTACCCCAGATAGTTTTCCCTCAGTACCTCAGAAAGTGCGCCCTGAGTACGTCAGTTCGTGCTTCCTCAGTGCCTCAGAAGGTGCTCCCTCAATATCTCAGATAGTGCTTCCTCAGTACCTCAGAGAGTGCTCCCTCAATGCCTCAGAAAGTGCTTACTCAATGCCTCAGAAAGTTCTCCCTCAATACCTCATAAAGTGCTTCCTCAATACATCAGATTGTGTTCCCACAATACCTCAGAAAGGGCTTCCTCAATACCTCAGAAGGTGCTCCCTCAATACCTCAGATAGTGCTTCCTCAGGACCTCAGAAAGTGCTCCCTCAATACCTCAGGTAGTTCTCCCTCAATCCCTCGAAAGTGCTCCCTCAATACCTCAGAAGGTGCTTCCTCGATACCTCAGAACTTGCTCCCTCAGTACCTCAGATAGTGCTCCCTCAGTAATTCAGAAAGTGCTCCATCAATACCTCAGATAGTTCTCCCTCAGTACCTCAGAGTGTGCTTCCTCAATACCTCAGAACATGCTCCCTCAGTACCTCAGATAGTGCTCCCTGAGTACGTCAGTTCGTGCTTCCTCAGTGCCTCAGAAGGTGCTCCCTCAATATCTCAGATAGTGATTCCTCAGTACCTCAGAGAGTGCTCCATCAATGCCTCAGAAAGTGCTTCCTCAATGCCTCAGAAAGTGCTCCCTCAATACCTTAGAAAGTGCTCCCTCAGTACCTCAGATAGTGTTTCCACAATACCTCATAAAGTGCTTCCTCAATACATCAGATTGTGTTCTCAAAATACCTCAGAAAGGGCTTCCTCAATACCTCAGAAAGTGCTCCCTCAATACCTCAGAAAGTGCTCCCTCAGTACCTCAGATAGTGCTCCCTCAGTAATTCAGAAAGTGCTCCATCAATACCTCAGATAGTTCTTCCTCAGTACCTCAGAGTGTGCTTCCTCAATACCTCAGAACATGCTCCCTCAGTACCTCAGATAGTGCTCCCTCAATACCTCAGAAAATGCTCCCTCAATACCTCAGAAAGTGCTTCCTCAATACCTCAGAAAGTGCTCCCTCAGTACCTCAGATAGTCCTCCCTCAATACCTCAAAAAGTGCTTCCTCAATACCTCAGATAGTGGGCCCTCAATACCTCAGAAAGTGGTCTCTCAATACTTCAGAAAGTGGTCCCTTAGTACCTCAGATAGTTCTTCCTCAGTACCTTAGAAAGTGCTCCCTCAGTACCTCAGATCGTGCTTCCTCAGTACCTACGAAGGTGCTCCCTCAATACCTCAGATAGTGCTTCCTCAGGACCTCAGAAAGTGCTCCCTCAATACCTCAGGTAGTTCTCCCTCAATCCCTCGAAAGTGCTCCCTCAATACCTCAGAGAGTGTTCCATCAGTACCTCAGAGAGTTATCCATCAATACATCAGAAAATGCTCCCTCAGTACCTCAGATAGTCCGCCTTCAATACCTCAGAAAGTGCTCCCTCAATACCTCAGAAAGTGCTTCCTCAATACCTCAGAAAGTGCTTCCTCAATACCTCAGATAGTGCTCCCTCAATGTCTCAGAAAGTGCTTATTCAATTCCTCAGAAATTGCTCCCTCAATACCTTAGAAAGTGCTCCCTCAATACCTCATAAAGTGCTTCCTCAAAACATCAGATTGTGTTCCCACAATACCTCAGAAAGGGCTTCCTCAATACCTCAGAAAGTGCTCCCTCAATACCTCAGAAAGTGCTCCCTCAGTACCTCAGATAGTGCTCCCTCAGTTCCTCAGAAAGTGCTCCAACAATACCTCAGATAGTTCTCTCTCAGTACCTCAGATAGTGCTCCCTCAATACCTCAGAAAATGCTCCATCAATACCTCAGAAAGTGGTCCCTCAATACCTCAGAAAGGGCTCCCTCAATACTTCAGAAAGTGGTCCCTCAGTACTTCAGATAGTTCTTCCTCAGTGCCTCAGAAAGTGCTCCCTCAGTACCTCAGATAGTCCTCCCTCAATTCCTCAGAAATTGCTTCCTCAATACCTCAGAAAGAGGTCCCTCAGTACCTCAGATAGTCCTCCCTCAATACCTCAGATAGCAGTCCCTCAGTACCTCAGAAAGGGCTTCCTCAATACCTCAGAAAGTGCTCCCTCAATACCTCAGAAAGTGCTCCCTCAGTACCTCAGATAGTGCTCCCTCAGTAATTCAGAAAGTGCTCCATCAATACCTCAGATAGTTCTTCCTCAGTACCTCAGAGTGTGCTTCCTCAATACCTCAGAACATGCTCCCTCAGTACCTCAGATAGTGCTCCCTCAATACCTCAGAAAATGCTCCCTCAATACCTCAGAAAGTGCTTCCTCAATACCTCAGAAAGTGCTCCCTCAGTACCTCAGATAGTCCTCCCTCAATACCTCAAAAAGTGCTTCCTCAATACCTCAGATAGTGGGCCCTCAATACCTCAGAAAGTGCTCCCTCAATACTTCAGAAAGTGGTCCCTCAGTACCCCAGATAGTTTTCCCTCAGTACCTCAGAAAGTGCGCCCTGAGTACGTCAGTTCGTGCTTCCTCAGTGCCTCAGAAGGTGCTCCCCCAATATCTCAGATAGTGCTTCCTCAGTACCTCAGAGAGTGCTCCCTAAATGCCTCAGAAAGTGCTTACTCAATGCCTCAGAAAGTGCTCCCTCAATACCTTAGAAAGTGCTCCCTCAATACCTCATAAAGTGCTTCCTCAATACATCAGATTGTGTTCCCACAATACCTCAGAAAGGGCTTCCTCAATACCTCAGAAAGTGCTCCCTCAATACCTCAGATAGTGCTCCCTCAGTTCCTCAGAAAGTGCTCCAACAATACCTCAGATAGTTCTCCCTCAGTACCTCAGAGTGTGCTTCCTCAATACCTCAGAACATGCTCCCTCAGTACCTCAGATAGTGCTCCCTCAATACCTCAGAAAATGCTCCATCAATACCTCAGAAAGTGGTCCCTCAATACCTCAGAAAGTGCTCCCTCAATACTTCAGAAAGTGGTCCCTCAGTACCTCAGATAGTTCTTCCTCAGTACCTCAGAAAGTGCTCCCTCAGTACCTCAGATCGTGCTTCCTCAGTACCGACGAAGGTGCTCCCTCAATACCTCAGATAGTGCTTCCTCAGGACCTCAGAAAGTGCTCCCTCAATACCTCAGGTAGTTCTCCCTCAATCCCTCGAAAGTGCTCCCTCAATACCTCAGAAGGTGCTTCCTCGATACCTCAGAACTTGCTCCCTCAGTACCTCAGATAGTGCTCCCTCAGTAATTCAGAAAGTGCTCCATCAATACCTCAGATAGTTCTCCCTCAGTACCTCAGAGTGTGCTTCCTCAATACCTCAGAACATGCTCCCTCAGTACCTCAGATAGTGCTCCCTCAATACCTCAGAAAATGCTCCCTCAATACCTCAGAAAGTGCTTCCTCAATACCTCAGAAAGTACTCCCTCAGTACCTCAGAAAGTGCTTCCTCAAAACCTCAGATAGTGCTCCCTCAATACCTCAGAAAGTGCTTCCTCAAAACCTTAGAAAGTGCTTCCTCAGTACCTCAGATAGTGCTCCCTTAATAACTCAGAAACTGCTCCCTCAATACCTCAGAAAGTGCTCCCTCAGTACCTCAGATAGTCCTCCCTCAATACCTCAGAAAGTGCTTCCTCAATACCTCAGAAAGTGCTTCCTCAATACCTCAGAAAGTGCTTCCTCAAAACCTCAGATAGTGCTCCCTCAATACCTCAGAAAGTGCTTCCTCAAAACCTTAGAAAGTGCTTCCTCAGTACCTCAGATAGTGCTCCCTTAATAACTCAGAAACTGCTCCCTCAATACCTCAGAACGTGCACCCTCAGTACCTCAGATAGTGCTCCCTGAATACCACAGAAAGTGCTCCCTCAATACCTCATACAGTGCTTCCTCAATACTTCAGATTTTGTTTCCTCAATACCACAGAATGTGCTCCATAACTACCTCAGATAGTTCTCCCTCAGTACCTCAGATAGTTCTCCCTCATTACCTCAGATAGTTCTCCCTCAGTACCTCAGAAAGTGCTTCATCAATACCTCAGAAAGTGCTTCCTCAACACCTCAAAAAGTGCACCCTCAGTACCTCCGAAGGTGTTCCCTCAATACCTCAGAAAGTGCTCCCTCAATACCTCAGATGGTGGTCCCTCAATACCTCAGAAAGTGCTCCCTCAATACTTCAGAAAGTGGTCCCTCAGTACCTCAGATAGCTCTCCCTCAGTACCTCAGAAAGTGCTCCCTCAGTACCTCAGAAAGTGCTTCCTCAATACCTCAGAAAGTGCTCCCTCAATACCTCAGAAAGTGCTTCCTCAATACCTCAGAAAGTGCTCCCTCAGTACCTCAGATAGTCATCCCTCAATACCACAGAAAGTGCTCCCTCAATTCCTCAAAAAGTGCTTCCGCAATACCTCAGATAGTGGTCCCTCAATACCTCAGAAAGTGCTCCCTCAATACTTCAGAAAGTGGTCCCTCAGTACCCCAGATAGTTTTCCCTCAGTACCTCAGAAAGTGCGCCCTGAGTACGTCAGTTCGTGCTTCCTCAGTGCCTCAGAAGGTGCTCCCTCAATATCTCAGATAGTGCTTCCTCAGTACCTCAGAGAGTGCTCCCTCAATGCCTCAGAAAGTGCTTACTCAATGCCTCAGAAAGTTCTCCCTCAATACCTCATAAAGTGCTTCCTCAATACATCAGATTGTGTTCCCACAATACCTCAGAAAGGGCTTCCTCAATACCTCAGAAGGTGCTCCCTCAATACCTCAGATAGTGCTTCCTCAGGACCTCAGAAAGTGCTCCCTCAATACCTCAGGTAGTTCTCCCTCAATCCCTCGAAAGTGCTCCCTCAATACCTCAGAAGGTGCTTCCTCGATACCTCAGAACTTGCTCCCTCAGTACCTCAGATAGTGCTCCCTCAGTAATTCAGAAAGTGCTCCATCAATACCTCAGATAGTTCTCCCTCAGTACCTCAGAGTGTGCTTCCTCAATACCTCAGAACATGCTCCCTCAGTACCTCAGATAGTGCTCCCTGAGTACGTCAGTTCGTGCTTCCTCAGTGCCTCAGAAGGTGCTCCCTCAATATCTCAGATAGTGATTCCTCAGTACCTCAGAGAGTGCTCCATCAATGCCTCAGAAAGTGCTTCCTCAATGCCTCAGAAAGTGCTCCCTCAATACCTTAGAAAGTGCTCCCTCAGTACCTCAGATAGTGTTTCCACAATACCTCATAAAGTGCTTCCTCAATACATCAGATTGTGTTCTCAAAATACCTCAGAAAGGGCTTCCTCAATACCTCAGAAAGTGCTCCCTCAATACCTCAGAAAGTGCTCCCTCAGTACCTCAGATAGTGCTCCCTCAGTAATTCAGAAAGTGCTCCATCAATACCTCAGATAGTTCTTCCTCAGTACCTCAGAGTGTGCTTCCTCAATACCTCAGAACATGCTCCCTCAGTACCTCAGATAGTGCTCCCTCAATACCTCAGAAAATGCTCCCTCAATACCTCAGAAAGTGCTTCCTCAATACCTCAGAAAGTGCTCCCTCAGTACCTCAGATAGTCCTCCCTCAATACCTCAAAAAGTGCTTCCTCAATACCTCAGATAGTGGGCCCTCAATACCTCAGAAAGTGGTCTCTCAATACTTCAGAAAGTGGTCCCTTAGTACCTCAGATAGTTCTTCCTCAGTACCTTAGAAAGTGCTCCCTCAGTACCTCAGATCGTGCTTCCTCAGTACCTACGAAGGTGCTCCCTCAATACCTCAGATAGTGCTTCCTCAGGACCTCAGAAAGTGCTCCCTCAATACCTCAGGTAGTTCTCCCTCAATCCCTCGAAAGTGCTCCCTCAATACCTCAGAGAGTGTTCCATCAGTACCTCAGAGAGTTATCCATCAATACATCAGAAAATGCTCCCTCAGTACCTCAGATAGTCCGCCTTCAATACCTCAGAAAGTGCTCCCTCAATACCTCAGAAAGTGCTTCCTCAATACCTCAGAAAGTGCTTCCTCAATACCTCAGATAGTGCTCCCTCAATGTCTCAGAAAGTGCTTATTCAATTCCTCAGAAATTGCTCCCTCAATACCTTAGAAAGTGCTCCCTCAATACCTCATAAAGTGCTTCCTCAAAACATCAGATTGTGTTCCCACAATACCTCAGAAAGGGCTTCCTCAATACCTCAGAAAGTGCTCCCTCAATACCTCAGAAAGTGCTCCCTCAGTACCTCAGATAGTGCTCCCTCAGTTCCTCAGAAAGTGCTCCAACAATACCTCAGATAGTTCTCTCTCAGTACCTCAGATAGTGCTCCCTCAATACCTCAGAAAATGCTCCATCAATACCTCAGAAAGTGGTCCCTCAATACCTCAGAAAGGGCTCCCTCAATACTTCAGAAAGTGGTCCCTCAGTACTTCAGATAGTTCTTCCTCAGTGCCTCAGAAAGTGCTCCCTCAGTACCTCAGATAGTCCTCCCTCAATTCCTCAGAAATTGCTTCCTCAATACCTCAGAAAGAGGTCCCTCAGTACCTCAGATAGTCCTCCCTCAATACCTCAGATAGCAGTCCCTCAGTACCTCAGAAAGGGCTTCCTCAATACCTCAGAAAGTGCTCCCTCAATACCTCAGAAAGTGCTCCCTCAGTACCTCAGATAGTGCTCCCTCAGTAATTCAGAAAGTGCTCCATCAATACCTCAGATAGTTCTTCCTCAGTACCTCAGAGTGTGCTTCCTCAATACCTCAGAACATGCTCCCTCAGTACCTCAGATAGTGCTCCCTCAATACCTCAGAAAATGCTCCCTCAATACCTCAGAAAGTGCTTCCTCAATACCTCAGAAAGTGCTCCCTCAGTACCTCAGATAGTCCTCCCTCAATACCTCAAAAAGTGCTTCCTCAATACCTCAGATAGTGGGCCCTCAATACCTCAGAAAGTGCTCCCTCAATACTTCAGAAAGTGGTCCCTCAGTACCCCAGATAGTTTTCACTCAGTACCTCAGAAAGTGCGCCCTGAGTACGTCAGTTCGTGCTTCCTCAGTGCCTCAGAAGGTGCTCCCCCAATATCTCAGATAGTGCTTCCTCAGTACCTCAGAGAGTGCTCCCTCAATGCCTCAGAAAGTGCTTACTCAATGCCTCAGAAAGTTCTCCCTCAATACCTCATAACGTGCTTCCTCAATACATCAGATTGTGTTCCCACAATACCTCAGAAAGGGCTTCCTCAATACCTCAGAAGGTGCTCCCTCAATACCTCAGATAGTGCTTCCTCAGGACCTCAGAAAGTGCTCCCTCAATACCTCAGGTAGTTCTCCCTCAATCCCTCGAAAGTGCTCCCTCAATACCTCAGAAGGTGCTTCCTCGATACCTCAGAACTTGCTCCCTCAGTACCTCAGATAGTGCTCCCTCAGTAATTCAGAAAGTGCTCCATCAATACCTCAGATAGTTCTCCCTCAGTACCTCAGAGTGTGCTTCCTCAATACCTCAGAACATGCTCCCTCAGTACCTCAGATAGTGCTCCCTGAGTACGTCAGTTCGTGCTTCCTCAGTGCCTCAGAAGGTGCTCCCTCAATATCTCAGATAGTGATTCCTCAGTACCTCAGAGAGTGCTCCATCAATGCCTCAGAAAGTGCTTCCTCAATGCCTCAGAAAGTGCTCCCTCAAGACCTTAGAAAGTGCTCCCTCAGTACCTCAGATAGTGTTTCCACAATACCTCATAAAGTGCTTCCTCAATACATCAGATTGTGTTCTCAAAATACCTCAGAAAGGGCTTCCTCAATACCTCAGAAAGTGCTCCCTCAATACCTCAGAAAGTGCTCCCTCAGTACCTCAGATAGTGCTCCCTCAGTAATTCAGAAAGTGCTCCATCAATACCTCAGATAGTTCTTCCTCAGTACCTCAGAGTGTGCTTCCTCAATACCTCAGAACATGCTCCCTCAGTACCTCAGATAGTGCTCCCTCAATACCTCAGAAAATGCTCCCTCAATACCTCAGAAAGTGCTTCCTCAATACCTCAGAAAGTGCTCCCTCAGTACCTCAGATAGTCCTCCCTCAATACCTCAAAAAGTGCTTCCTCAATACCTCAGATAGTGGGCCCTCAATACCTCAGAAAGTGGTCTCTCAATACTTCAGAAAGTGGTCCCTTAGTACCTCAGATAGTTCTTCCTCAGTACCTTAGAAAGTGCTCCCTCAGTACCTTAAATCGTGCTTCCTCAGTACCTACGAAGGTGCTCCCTCAATACCTCAGATAGTGCTTCCTCAGGACCTCAGAAAGTGCTCCCTCAATACCTCAGGTAGTTCTCCCTCAATCCCTCGAAAGTGCTCCCTCAATACCTCAGAGAGTGTTCCATCAGTACCTCAGAGAGTTATCCATCAATACATCAGAAAATGCTCCCTCAGTACCTCAGATAGTCCGCCTTCAATACCTCAGAAAGTGCTCCCTCAATACCTCAGAAAGTGCTTCCTCAATACCTCAGAAAGTGCTTCCTCAATACCTCAGATAGTGCTCCCTCAATGTCTCAGAAAGTGCTTATTCAATTCCTCAGAAATTGCTCCCTCAATACCTTAGAAAGTGCTCCCTCAATACCTCATAAAGTGCTTCCTCAAAACATCAGATTGTGTTCCCACAATACCTCAGAAAGGGCTTCCTCAATACCTCAGAAAGTGCTCCCTCAATACCTCAGAAAGTGCTCCCTCAGTACCTCAGATAGTGCTCCCTCAGTTCCTCAGAAAGTGCTCCAACAATACCTCAGATAGTTCTCTCTCAGTACCTCAGATAGTGCTCCCTCAATACCTCAGAAAATGCTCCATCAATACCTCAGAAAGTGGTCCCTCAATACCTCAGAAAGGGCTCCCTCAATACTTCAGAAAGTGGTCCCTCAGTACTTCAGATAGTTCTTCCTCAGTGCCTCAGAAAGTGCTCCCTCAGTACCTCAGATAGTCCTCCCTCAATACCTCAGAAATTGCTTCCTCAATACCTCAGAAAGAGGTCCCTCAGTACCTCAGATAGTCCTCCCTCAATACCTCAGATAGCAGTCCCTCAGTACCTCAGAAAGTGCTTCCTCAATACTTCAGAAAGTGGCCCCTCAGTATCTCAGATAGTTGTCCAACAGTACCTCAGAAAGTGCTCCCTCAGTACGTCAGATCGTGCTTCCTCAGTACCTCAGAAAGTGCTCCCTCAATACCTCAGAGAGTGCTCCCTCAATACCTCAGAAGGAGCTTCCTCGATACCTCAGAACCTGCTCCCTCAATACCTCATAAAGTGCTTCCTCAATACATCAGATTGTGTTCCCTCAATACCTCAGATATTTCAACCTCAGTACCTCAGATAGTCCTCCCTCAATACCTCAGAAAGTGCTCCCTCAATACCTCAGAAGGTGCTTCCTCGATACCTCAGAACTTGCTCCCTCAGTACCTTAGATAGTGCTCCCACAATACCTCAGAAAATGCTCCCTCAAAACCTCAGAAAGTGCTTCCTCAATACCTCAGAAAGTGCTCACTCAATACCTCAGAAAGTGCTTCCTCAATACCTCAGAAAGTGCTCCCTCCGTACCTCAGATAGTCATCCCTCAATACAACAGAAAGTGCTCCCTCAATTCCTCAAAAATTGCTTCCTCAATACCTCAGATAGTGGTCCCTCAATACCTCCGAAAGTGCTCCGTCAATACTTCAGAGAGTGGTCCCTCAGTACCTCAGATAGTTCTCCCTCAGCACCTCAGAAAGTGCTCCCTGAGTACGTTAGTTTGTGCTTCCTCACTGCCTCAGAAGGTGCTCCCTCAATATCTCAGATAGTGATTCCTCAGTACCTCAGAGAGTGCTCCCTCAATGCCTCAGAAAGTGCTTCCTCAATGCCTCAGAAAGTGCTCCCTCAATACCTTAGAAAGTGCTCCCTCAGTACCTCAGATAGTGCTTCCTCAATACCTCATAAAGTGCTTCCTCAATACATCAGATTGTGTTCTCAAAATACCTCAGAAAGTGCTTCCTCAATACCTCAGATAGTGCTCCCTCAGTAATTCAGAAAGTGCTCCATCAATACCTCAGATAGTTCTCCCTCAGTACCTCAGAGTGTGCTCCCTGAATACCTCAGAACATGCTCCCTCAGTACCTCAGATAGTGCTCCCTCAATACCTCAGAAAATGCTCCCTCAATACCTCAGAAAGTGCTTCCTCAATACCTCAGAAAGTACTCCCTCAGTACCTCAGATAGTCCTCCCTCAATACCTCAAAAAGTGCTTCCTCAATACCTCAGATAGTGGGCCCTCAATACCTCAGAAAGTAGTCTCTCAATACTTCAGAAAGTGGTCCCTCAATACCTCAGAAAATGCTCCATCAATACCTCAGAAAGTGGTCCCTCAATACCTCAGAAAGTGCTCCCTCAATACTTCAGAAAGTGGTCCCTCAGTACTTCAGATAGTTCTTCCTCAGTACCTCAGAAAGTGCTCCCTCAGTACCTCAGATCGTGCTTCCTCAGTACCAACGAAGGTGCTCCCTCAATACCTCAGATAGTGCTTCCTCAGGACCTCAGAAAGTGCTCCCTCAATACCTCAGGTAGTTCTCCCTCAATCCCTCGAAAGTGCTCCCTCAATCCCTCAGAGAGTGTTCCATCATTACCTCAGAGAGTGCTCCATCAATACCTCAGAAAATGCTCCCTCAGTACCTCAGATAGTCCTCCTTCAATACCTCAGAAAGTGCTCCCTCAATACCTCAGAAAGTGCTTCCTCAATACCTCAGAAAGTGCTTCCTCAATACCTCAGATAGTGCTCCATCAATACCTCAGACAGTGCTTGTTCAATACCCCAGAAAGTGCTCCCTCAATGCCTCAGATAGTGCTCCCTCACTACCTCAGAAAGTGCTCCCTCAATACCTCAGAAAGTGCTCCCTCAATGCCTCAGATAGTGCTACCTCAGTACCTCAGAAAGTGCTCCCTCAGTACCTCAGAAAGTGCTCCCTCAATACCTCAGATAGTGCTCCCTCAGTACCTCAATGCCTCAGAAAGTGCTTCCACAATACCTCAGAATGTGCTCCCTCAGTACCTCAGATAGTGCTCCCTCTTTACCTCAGAAAGTGCTTCCTCAATACCTCAGATAGTGCTCCATCAATACCTCAGATAGTTCTCCCTCAGTACCTCAGAGAGCTCTCCCTCAGTACCTCAGAAAGTGCTTCATCAATACCTCAGAAATTGCTTCCTCAATACCTCAGAAAGTGCTCCCTCAGTACCTTAGATAGTGCTCCATCAATACCTCATGAAGTGCTTCCTCAATACATCAGATTGTGTTCCCTCAATACCTCAGAAAGTGCTCCCTCAGTACCTTAGATAGTGCTCCCTCAATACCTCATGAAGTGCTTCCTCAATTCATCAGATTGTGTTCCCTCAATTCCTCAGAAAGTGCTTCCTCAATACCTCAGAAAGTGCTCCCTCATTACCTCAGATAGTGCTCCCTCAATACCTCAGAATGTGCTCCTTCAATACCTCAGATATTTCTCCCTCAGTACCTCAGAAAGTGCTCCCACAATACCTCAGAAAGTGCTCCCTCAATACCTCAGAAAGTGCTTCCTCAATACCTCAGAAAGTGCTTCCTCAATACCTCAGAAAGTGCTCCCTCAGTACCTCAGAAAGTGCTTCATCAATACCTCAGAAAGTGCTTCCTCAACACCTCAAAAAGTGCACCCTCAGTACCTCCGAAGGTGCTCCCTCAATACCTCAGAAATTGCTCCCTCAATACCTCAAAAAGTGATTCCAGAATACATCAGATTGTGTTCCCTCAATACCTCAGAAAGTGCTCCCTCAGTACCTCAGATGGTGGTCCCTCAATACCTCAGAAAGTGCTCCCTCAATACTTCAGAAAGTGGTCCCTCAGTACCTCAGATAGCTCTCCCTCAGTACCTCAGAAAGTGCTCCCTCAGTACCTCAGAAAGTGCTTCCTCAATACCTCAGAAAGTGCTCCCTCAATACCTCAGAAAGTGCTTCCTCAATACCTCAGAAAGTGCTCCCTCAGTACCTCAGATAGTCATCCCTCAATACCACAGAAAGTGCTCCCTCAATTCCTCAAAAAGTGCTTCATTAATACCTCAGATAGTGGTCCCTCAATACCTCAGAAAGTGCTCCCTCAATACTTCAGAAAGTGGTCCCTCAGTACCCCAGATAGTTTTCCCTCATTACCTCAGAAAGTGCGCCCTGAGTACGTCAGTTCGTGCTTCCTCAGTGCCTCAGAAGGTGCTCCCTCAATATCTCAGATAGTGCTTCCTCAGTACCTCAGAGAGTGCTCCCTCAATGCCTCAGAAAGTGCTTACTCAATGCCTCAGAAAGTGCTCCCTCAATACCTCATAAAGTGCTTCCTCAATACATCAGATTGTGTTCCCACAATACCTCAGAAAGGGCTTCCTCAATACCTCAGAAGGTGCTCCCTCAATACCTCAGATAGTGCTTCCTCAGGACCTCAGAAAGTGCTCCCTCAATACCTCAGGTAGTTCTTCCTCAATCCCTCGAAAGTGCTCCCTCAATACCTCAGAAGGTGCTTCCTCGATACCTCAGAACTTGCTCCCTCAGTACCTCAGATAGTGCTCCCTCAGTAATTCAGAAAGTGCTCCATCAATACCTCAGATAGTTCTCCCTCAGTACCTCAGAGTGTGCTTCCTCAATACCTCAGAACATGCTCCCTCAGTACCTCAGATAGTGCTCCCTGAGTACGTCAGTTCGTGCTTCCTCAGTGCCTCAGAAGGTGCTCCCTCAATATCTCAGATAGTGATTCCTCAGTACCTCAGAGAGTGCTCCATCAATGCCTCAGAAAGTGCTTCCTCAATGCCTCAGAAAGTGCTCCCTCAATACCTTAGAAAGTGCTCCCTCAGTACCTCAGATAGTGCTTCCACAATACCTCATAAAGTGCTTCCTCAATACATCAGATTGTGTTCTCAAAATACCTCAGAAAGGGCTTCCTCAATACCTCAGAAAGTGCTCCCTCAATACCTCAGAAAGTGCTCCCTCAGTACCTCAGATAGTGCTCCCTCAGTAATTCAGAAAGTGCTCCATCAATACCTCAGATAGTTCTCCCTCAGTACCTCAGAGTGTGCTTCCTCAATACCTCAGAACATGCTCCCTCAGTACCTCAGATAGTGCTCCCTCAATACCTCAGAAAATGCTCCCTCAATACCTCAGAAAGTGCTTCCTCAATACCTCAGAAAGTGTTCCCTCAGTACCTCAGATAGTCCTCCCTCAATACCTCAAAAAGTGCTTCCTCAATACCTCAGATAGTGGGCCCTCAATACCTCAGAAAGTGGTCTCTCAATACTTCAGAAAGTGGTCCCTCTTAACCTCAGATAGTTCTTCCTCAGTACCTTAGAAAGTGCTCCCTCAGTACCTCAGATCGTGCTTCCTCAGTACCTACGAAGGTGCTCCCTCAATACCTCAGATAGTGCTTCCTCAGGACCTCAGAAAGTGCTCCCTCAATACCTCAGGTAGTTCTCCCTCAATCCCTCGAAAGTGCTCCCTCAATACCTCAGAGAGTGTTCCATCAGTACCTCAGAGAGTTATCCATCAATACCTCAGAAAATGCTCCCTCAGTACCTCAGATAGTCCGCCTTCAATACCTCAGAAAGTGCTCCCTCAATACCTCAGAAAGTGCTTCCTCAATACCTCAGAAAGTGCTCCCTCAATACCTCAGAGAGTGCTCCCTCAATACCTCAGAAGGAGCTTCCTCGATACCTCAGAACCTGCTCCCTCAATACCTCATAAAGTGCTTCCTCAATACATCAGATTGTGTTCCCTCAATACCTCAGATATTTCAACCTCAGTACCTCAGATAGTCCTCCCTCAATACCTCAGAAAGTGCTCCCTCAATACCTCAGAAGGTGCTTCCTCGATACCTCAGAACTTGCTCCCTCAGTACCTCAGATAGTGCTCCCACAATACCTCAGAAAATGCTCCCTCAAAACCTCAGAAAGTGCTTCCTCAATACCTCAGAAAGTGCTCACTCAATACCTCAGAAAGTGCTTCCTCAATACCTCAGAAAGTGCTCCCTCCGTACCTCAGATAGTCATCCCTCAATACAACAGAAAGTGCTCCCTCAATTCCTCAAAAATTGCTTCCTCAATACCTCAGATAGTGGTCCCTCAATACCTCCGAAAGTGCTCCGTCAATACTTCAGAGAGTGGTCCCTCAGTACCTCAGATAGTTCTCCCTCAGCACCTCAGAAAGTGCTCCCTGAGTACGTTAGTTTGTGCTTCCTCACTGCCTCAGAAGGTGCTCCCTCAATATCTCAGATAGTGATTCCTCAGTACCTCAGAGAGTGCTCCCTCAATGCCTCAGAAAGTGCTTCCTCAATGCCTCAGAAAGTGCTCCCTCAATACCTCAGAAAGTGCTCCCTCAGTACCTCAGATAGTGCTCCCTCAGTAATTCAGAAAGTGCTCCATCAATACCTCAGATAGTTCTTCCTCAGTACCTCAGAGTGTGCTTCCTCAATACCTCAGAACATGCTCCCTCAGTACCTCAGATAGTGCTCCCTCAATACCTCAGAAAATGCTCCCTCAATACCTCAGAAAGTGCTTCCTCAATACCTCAGAAAGTGCTCCCTCAGTACCTCAGATAGTCCTCCCTCAATACCTCAAAAAGTGCTTCCTCAATACCTCAGATAGTGGGCCCTCAATACCTCAGAAAGTGGTCTCTCAATACTTCAGAAAGTGGTCCCTTAGTACCTCAGATAGTTCTTCCTCAGTACCTAAGAAAGTGCTCCCTCAGTACCTCAGATCGTGCTTCCTCAGTACCTACGAAGGTGCTCCCTCAATACCTCAGATAGTGCTTCCTCAGGACCTCAGAAAGTGCTCCCTCAATACCTCAGGTAGTTCTCCCTCAATCCCTCGAAAGTGCTCCCTCAATACCTCAGAGAGTGTTCCATCAGTACCTCAGAGAGTTATCCATCAATACATCAGAAAATGCTCCCTCAGTACCTCAGATAGTCCGCCTTCAATACCTCAGAAAGTGCTCCCTCAATACCTCAGAAAGTGCTTCCTCAATACCTCAGAAAGTGCTTCCTCAATACCTCAGATAGTGCTCCCTCAATGTCTCAGAAAGTGCTTATTCAATTCCTCAGAAATTGCTCCCTCAATACCTTAGAAAGTGCTCCCTCAATACCTCATAAAGTGCTTCCTCAAAACATCAGATTGTGTTCCCACAATACCTCAGAAAGGGCTTCCTCAATACCTCAGAAAGTGCTCCCTCAATACCTCAGAAAGTGCTCCCTCAGTACCTCAGATAGTGCTCCCTCAGTTCCTCAGAAAGTGCTCCAACAATACCTCAGATAGTTCTCTCTCAGTACCTCAGATAGTGCTCCCTCAATACCTCAGAAAATGCTCCATCAATACCTCAGAAAGTGGTCCCTCAATACCTCAGAAAGGGCTCCCTCAATACTTCAGAAAGTGGTCCCTCAGTACTTCAGATAGTTCTTCCTCAGTGCCTCAGAAAGTGCTCCCTCAGTACCTCAGATAGTCCTCCCTCAATACCTCAGAAATTGCTTCCTCAATACCTCAGAAAGAGGTCCCTCAGTACCTCAGATAGTCCTCCCTCAATACCTCAGATAGCAGTCCCTCAGTACCTCAGAAAGTGCTTCCTCAATACTTCAGAAAGTGGCCCCTCAGTATCTCAGATAGTTGTCCAACAGTACCTCAGAAAGTGCTCCCTCAGTACGTCAGATCGTGCTTCCTCAGTACCTCAGAAAGTGCTCCCTCAATACCTCAGAGAGTGCTCCCTCAATACCTCAGAAGGAGCTTCCTCGATACCTCAGAACCTGCTCCCTCAATACCTCATAAAGTGCTTCCTCAATACATCAGATTGTGTTCCCTCAATACCTCAGATATTTCAACCTCAGTACCTCAGATAGTCCTCCCTCAATACCTCAGAAAGTGCTCCCTCAATACCTCAGAAGGTGCTTCCTCGATACCTCAGAACTTGCTCCCTCAGTACCTTAGATAGTGCTCCCACAATACCTCAGAAAATGCTCCCTCAAAACCTCAGAAAGTGCTTCCTCAATACCTCAGAAAGTGCTCACTCAATACCTCAGAAAGTGCTTCCTCAATACCTCAGAAAGTGCTCCCTCCGTACCTCAGATAGTCATCCCTCAATACAACAGAAAGTGCTCCCTCAATTCCTCAAAAATTGCTTCCTCAATACCTCAGATAGTGGTCCCTCAATACCTCCGAAAGTGCTCCGTCAATACTTCAGAGAGTGGTCCCTCAGTACCTCAGATAGTTCTCCCTCAGCACCTCAGAAAGTGCTCCCTGAGTACGTTAGTTTGTGCTTCCTCACTGCCTCAGAAGGTGCTCCCTCAATATCTCAGATAGTGATTCCTCAGTACCTCAGAGAGTGCTCCCTCAATGCCTCAGAAAGTGCTTCCTCAATGCCTCAGAAAGTGCTCCCTCAATACCTTAGAAAGTGCTCCCTCAGTACCTCAGATAGTGCTTCCTCAATACCTCATAAAGTGCTTCCTCAATACATCAGATTGTGTTCTCAAAATACCTCAGAAAGTGCTTCCTCAATACCTCAGATAGTGCTCCCTCAGTAATTCAGAAAGTGCTCCATCAATACCTCAGATAGTTCTCCCTCAGTACCTCAGAGTGTGCTCCCTGAATACCTCAGAACATGCTCCCTCAGTACCTCAGATAGTGCTCCCTCAATACCTCAGAAAATGCTCCCTCAATACCTCAGAAAGTGCTTCCTCAATACCTCAGAAAGTACTCCCTCAGTACCTCAGATAGTCCTCCCTCAATACCTCAAAAAGTGCTTCCTCAATACCTCAGATAGTGGGCCCTCAATACCTCAGAAAGTAGTCTCTCAATACTTCAGAAAGTGGTCCCTCAATACCTCAGAAAATGCTCCATCAATACCTCAGAAAGTGGTCCCTCAATACCTCAGAAAGTGCTCCCTCAATACTTCAGAAAGTGGTCCCTCAGTACTTCAGATAGTTCTTCCTCAGTACCTCAGAAAGTGCTCCCTCAGTACCTCAGATCGTGCTTCCTCAGTACCAACGAAGGTGCTCCCTCAATACCTCAGATAGTGCTTCCTCAGGACCTCAGAAAGTGCTCCCTCAATACCTCAGGTAGTTCTCCCTCAATCCCTCGAAAGTGCTCCCTCAATCCCTCAGAGAGTGTTCCATCATTACCTCAGAGAGTGCTCCATCAATACCTCAGAAAATGCTCCCTCAGTACCTCAGATAGTCCTCCTTCAATACCTCAGAAAGTGCTCCCTCAATACCTCAGAAAGTGCTTCCTCAATACCTCAGAAAGTGCTTCCTCAATACCTCAGATAGTGCTCCATCAATACCTCAGACAGTGCTTGTTCAATACCCCAGAAAGTGCTCCCTCAATGCCTCAGATAGTGCTCCCTCACTACCTCAGAAAGTGCTCCCTCAATACCTCAGAAAGTGCTCCCTCAATGCCTCAGATAGTGCTACCTCAGTACCTCAGAAAGTGCTCCCTCAGTACCTCAGAAAGTGCTCCCTCAATACCTCAGATAGTGCTCCCTCAGTACCTCAATGCCTCAGAAAGTGCTTCCACAATACCTCAGAATGTGCTCCCTCAGTACCTCAGATAGTGCTCCCTCTTTACCTCAGAAAGTGCTTCCTCAATACCTCAGATAGTGCTCCATCAATACCTCAGATAGTTCTCCCTCAGTACCTCAGAGAGCTCTCCCTCAGTACCTCAGAAAGTGCTTCATCAATACCTCAGAAATTGCTTCCTCAATACCTCAGAAAGTGCTCCCTCAGTACCTTAGATAGTGCTCCATCAATACCTCATGAAGTGCTTCCTCAATACATCAGATTGTGTTCCCTCAATACCTCAGAAAGTGCTCCCTCAGTACCTTAGATAGTGCTCCCTCAATACCTCATGAAGTGCTTCCTCAATTCATCAGATTGTGTTCCCTCAATTCCTCAGAAAGTGCTTCCTCAATACCTCAGAAAGTGCTCCCTCATTACCTCAGATAGTGCTCCCTCAATACCTCAGAATGTGCTCCTTCAATACCTCAGATATTTCTCCCTCAGTACCTCAGAAAGTGCTCCCTCAATACCTCAGAAAGTGCTTCCTCAATACCTCAGAAAGTGCTTCCTCAATACCTCAGAAAGTGCTCCCTCAGTACCTCAGAAAGTGCTTCATCAATACCTCAGAAAGTGCTTCCTCAACACCTCAAAAAGTGCACCCTCAGTACCTCCGAAGGTGCTCCCTCAATACCTCAGAAATTGCTCCCTCAATACCTCAAAAAGTGATTCCAGAATACATCAGATTGTGTTCCCTCAATACCTCAGAAAGTGCTCCCTCAGTACCTCAGATGGTGGTCCCTCAATACCTCAGAAAGTGCTCCCTCAATACTTCAGAAAGTGGTCCCTCAGTACCTCAGATAGCTCTCCCTCAGTACCTCAGAAAGTGCTCCCTCAGTACCTCAGAAAGTGCTTCCTCAATACCTCAGAAAGTGCTCCCTCAATACCTCAGAAAGTGCTTCCTCAATACCTCAGAAAGTGCTCCCTCAGTACCTCAGATAGTCATCCCTCAATACCACAGAAAGTGCTCCCTCAATTCCTCAAAAAGTGCTTCATTAATACCTCAGATAGTGGTCCCTCAATACCTCAGAAAGTGCTCCCTCAATACTTCAGAAAGTGGTCCCTCAGTACCCCAGATAGTTTTCCCTCATTACCTCAGAAAGTGCGCCCTGAGTACGTCAGTTCGTGCTTCCTCAGTGCCTCAGAAGGTGCTCCCTCAATATCTCAGATAGTGCTTCCTCAGTACCTCAGAGAGTGCTCCCTCAATGCCTCAGAAAGTGCTTACTCAATGCCTCAGAAAGTGCTCCCTCAATACCTCATAAAGTGCTTCCTCAATACATCAGATTGTGTTCCCACAATACCTCAGAAAGGGCTTCCTCAATACCTCAGAAGGTGCTCCCTCAATACCTCAGATAGTGCTTCCTCAGGACCTCAGAAAGTGCTCCCTCAATACCTCAGGTAGTTCTTCCTCAATCCCTCGAAAGTGCTCCCTCAATACCTCAGAAGGTGCTTCCTCGATACCTCAGAACTTGCTCCCTCAGTACCTCAGATAGTGCTCCCTCAGTAATTCAGAAAGTGCTCCATCAATACCTCAGATAGTTCTCCCTCAGTACCTCAGAGTGTGCTTCCTCAATACCTCAGAACATGCTCCCTCAGTACCTCAGATAGTGCTCCCTGAGTACGTCAGTTCGTGCTTCCTCAGTGCCTCAGAAGGTGCTCCCTCAATATCTCAGATAGTGATTCCTCAGTACCTCAGAGAGTGCTCCATCAATGCCTCAGAAAGTGCTTCCTCAATGCCTCAGAAAGTGCTCCCTCAATACCTTAGAAAGTGCTCCCTCAGTACCTCAGATAGTGCTTCCACAATACCTCATAAAGTGCTTCCTCAATACATCAGATTGTGTTCTCAAAATACCTCAGAAAGGGCTTCCTCAATACCTCAGAAAGTGCTCCCTCAATACCTCAGAAAGTGCTCCCTCAGTACCTCAGATAGTGCTCCCTCAGTAATTCAGAAAGTGCTCCATCAATACCTCAGATAGTTCTCCCTCAGTACCTCAGAGTGTGCTTCCTCAATACCTCAGAACATGCTCCCTCAGTACCTCAGATAGTGCTCCCTCAATACCTCAGAAAATGCTCCCTCAATACCTCAGAAAGTGCTTCCTCAATACCTCAGAAAGTGTTCCCTCAGTACCTCAGATAGTCCTCCCTCAATACCTCAAAAAGTGCTTCCTCAATACCTCAGATAGTGGGCCCTCAATACCTCAGAAAGTGGTCTCTCAATACTTCAGAAAGTGGTCCCTCTTAACCTCAGATAGTTCTTCCTCAGTACCTTAGAAAGTGCTCCCTCAGTACCTCAGATCGTGCTTCCTCAGTACCTACGAAGGTGCTCCCTCAATACCTCAGATAGTGCTTCCTCAGGACCTCAGAAAGTGCTCCCTCAATACCTCAGGTAGTTCTCCCTCAATCCCTCGAAAGTGCTCCCTCAATACCTCAGAGAGTGTTCCATCAGTACCTCAGAGAGTTATCCATCAATACCTCAGAAAATGCTCCCTCAGTACCTCAGATAGTCCGCCTTCAATACCTCAGAAAGTGCTCCCTCAATACCTCAGAAAGTGCTTCCTCAATACCTCAGAAAGTGCTCCCTCAATACCTCAGAGAGTGCTCCCTCAATACCTCAGAAGGAGCTTCCTCGATACCTCAGAACCTGCTCCCTCAATACCTCATAAAGTGCTTCCTCAATACATCAGATTGTGTTCCCTCAATACCTCAGATATTTCAACCTCAGTACCTCAGATAGTCCTCCCTCAATACCTCAGAAAGTGCTCCCTCAATACCTCAGAAGGTGCTTCCTCGATACCTCAGAACTTGCTCCCTCAGTACCTCAGATAGTGCTCCCACAATACCTCAGAAAATGCTCCCTCAAAACCTCAGAAAGTGCTTCCTCAATACCTCAGAAAGTGCTCACTCAATACCTCAGAAAGTGCTTCCTCAATACCTCAGAAAGTGCTCCCTCCGTACCTCAGATAGTCATCCCTCAATACAACAGAAAGTGCTCCCTCAATTCCTCAAAAATTGCTTCCTCAATACCTCAGATAGTGGTCCCTCAATACCTCCGAAAGTGCTCCGTCAATACTTCAGAGAGTGGTCCCTCAGTACCTCAGATAGTTCTCCCTCAGCACCTCAGAAAGTGCTCCCTGAGTACGTTAGTTTGTGCTTCCTCACTGCCTCAGAAGGTGCTCCCTCAATATCTCAGATAGTGATTCCTCAGTACCTCAGAGAGTGCTCCCTCAATGCCTCAGAAAGTGCTTCCTCAATGCCTCAGAAAGTGCTCCCTCAATACCTCAGAAAGTGCTCCCTCAGTACCTCAGATAGTGCTCCCTCAGTAATTCAGAAAGTGCTCCATCAATACCTCAGATAGTTCTTCCTCAGTACCTCAGAGTGTGCTTCCTCAATACCTCAGAACATGCTCCCTCAGTACCTCAGATAGTGCTCCCTCAATACCTCAGAAAATGCTCCCTCAATACCTCAGAAAGTGCTTCCTCAATACCTCAGAAAGTGCTCCCTCAGTACCTCAGATAGTCCTCCCTCAATACCTCAAAAAGTGCTTCCTCAATACCTCAGATAGTGGGCCCTCAATACCTCAGAAAGTGGTCTCTCAATACTTCAGAAAGTGGTCCCTTAGTACCTCAGATAGTTCTTCCTCAGTACCTTAGAAAGTGCTCCCTCAGTACCTCAGATCGTGCTTCCTCAGTACCTACGAAGGTGCTCCCTCAATACCTCAGATAGTGCTTCCTCAGGACCTCAGAAAGTGCTCCCTCAATACCTCAGGTAGTTCTCCCTCAATCCCTCGAAAGTGCTCCCTCAATACCTCAGAGAGTGTTCCATCAGTACCTCAGAGAGTTATCCATCAATACATCAGAAAATGCTCCCTCAGTACCTCAGATAGTCCGCCTTCAATACCTCAGAAAGAGCTCCCTCAATACCTCAGAAAGTGCTTCCTCAATACCTCAGAAAGTGCTTCCTCAATACCTCAGATAGTGCTCCCTCAATGTCTCAGAAAGTGCTTATTCAATTCCTCAGAAATTGCTCCCTCAATACCTTAGAAAGTGCTCCCTCAATACCTCATAAAGTGCTTCCTCAAAACATCAGATTGTGTTCCCACAATACCTCAGAAAGGGCTTCCTCAATACCTCAGAAAGTGCTCCCTCAATACCTCAGAAAGTGCTCCCTCAGTACCTCAGATAGTGCTCCCTCAGTTCCTCAGAAAGTGCTCCAACAATACCTCAGATAGTTCTCTCTCAGTACCTCAGATAGTGCTCCCTCAATACCTCAGAAAATGCTCCATCAATACCTCAGAAAGTGGTCCCTCAATACCTCAGAAAGGGCTCCCTCAATACTTCAGAAAGTGGTCCCTCAGTACTTCAGATAGTTCTTCCTCAGTGCCTCAGAAAGTGCTCCCTCAGTACCTCAGATAGTCCTCCCTCAATACCTCAGAAATTGCTTCCTCAATACCTCAGAAAGAGGTCCCTCAGTACCTCAGATAGTCCTCCCTCAATACCTCAGATAGCAGTCCCTCAGTACCTCAGAAAGTGCTTCCTCAATACTTCAGAAAGTGGCCCCTCAGTATCTCAGATAGTTGTCCAACAGTACCTCAGAAAGTGCTCCCTCAGTACGTCAGATCG
The DNA here is from genome assembly GCF_037043375.1 of Chiloscyllium plagiosum. NCBI lineage: Eukaryota > Metazoa > Chordata > Chondrichthyes > Orectolobiformes > Hemiscylliidae > Chiloscyllium > Chiloscyllium plagiosum. The sequence continues at coordinate 101,325,650 of NW_028270151.1, forward strand.
TGCTTCCTCAGTACCTCAGAAAGTGCTCCCTCAATACCTCAGAGAGTGCTCCCTCAATACCTCAGAAGGAGCTTCCTCGATACCTCAGAACCTGCTCCCTCAATACCTCATAAAGTGCTTCCTCAATACATCAGATTGTGTTCCCTCAATACCTCAGATATTTCAACCTCAGTACCTCAGATAGTCCTCCCTCAATACCTCAGAAAGTGCTCCCTCAATACCTCAGAAGGTGCTTCCTCGATACCTCAGAACTTGCTCCCTCAGTACCTTAGATAGTGCTCCCACAATACCTCAGAAAATGCTCCCTCAAAACCTCAGAAAGTGCTTCCTCAATACCTCAGAAAGTGCTCACTCAATACCTCAGAAAGTGCTTCCTCAATACCTCAGAAAGTGCTCCCTCCGTACCTCAGATAGTCATCCCTCAATACAACAGAAAGTGCTCCCTCAATTCCTCAAAAATTGCTTCCTCAATACCTCAGATAGTGGTCCCTCAATACCTCCGAAAGTGCTCCGTCAATACTTCAGAGAGTGGTCCCTCAGTACCTCAGATAGTTCTCCCTCAGCACCTCAGAAAGTGCTCCCTGAGTACGTTAGTTTGTGCTTCCTCACTGCCTCAGAAGGTGCTCCCTCAATATCTCAGATAGTGATTCCTCAGTACCTCAGAGAGTGCTCCCTCAATGCCTCAGAAAGTGCTTCCTCAATGCCTCAGAAAGTGCTCCCTCAATACCTTAGAAAGTGCTCCCTCAGTACCTCAGATAGTGCTTCCTCAATACCTCATAAAGTGCTTCCTCAATACATCAGATTGTGTTCTCAAAATACCTCAGAAAGTGCTTCCTCAATACCTCAGATAGTGCTCCCTCAGTAATTCAGAAAGTGCTCCATCAATACCTCAGATAGTTCTCCCTCAGTACCTCAGAGTGTGCTCCCTGAATACCTCAGAACATGCTCCCTCAGTACCTCAGATAGTGCTCCCTCAATACCTCAGAAAATGCTCCCTCAATACCTCAGAAAGTGCTTCCTCAATACCTCAGAAAGTACTCCCTCAGTACCTCAGATAGTCCTCCCTCAATACCTCAAAAAGTGCTTCCTCAATACCTCAGATAGTGGGCCCTCAATACCTCAGAAAGTAGTCTCTCAATACTTCAGAAAGTGGTCCCTCAATACCTCAGAAAATGCTCCATCAATACCTCAGAAAGTGGTCCCTCAATACCTCAGAAAGTGCTCCCTCAATACTTCAGAAAGTGGTCCCTCAGTACTTCAGATAGTTCTTCCTCAGTACCTCAGAAAGTGCTCCCTCAGTACCTCAGATCGTGCTTCCTCAGTACCAACGAAGGTGCTCCCTCAATACCTCAGATAGTGCTTCCTCAGGACCTCAGAAAGTGCTCCCTCAATACCTCAGGTAGTTCTCCCTCAATCCCTCGAAAGTGCTCCCTCAATCCCTCAGAGAGTGTTCCATCATTACCTCAGAGAGTGCTCCATCAATACCTCAGAAAATGCTCCCTCAGTACCTCAGATAGTCCTCCTTCAATACCTCAGAAAGTGCTCCCTCAATACCTCAGAAAGTGCTTCCTCAATACCTCAGAAAGTGCTTCCTCAATACCTCAGATAGTGCTCCATCAATACCTCAGACAGTGCTTGTTCAATACCCCAGAAAGTGCTCCCTCAATGCCTCAGATAGTGCTCCCTCACTACCTCAGAAAGTGCTCCCTCAATACCTCAGAAAGTGCTCCCTCAATGCCTCAGATAGTGCTACCTCAGTACCTCAGAAAGTGCTCCCTCAGTACCTCAGAAAGTGCTCCCTCAATACCTCAGATAGTGCTCCCTCAGTACCTCAATGCCTCAGAAAGTGCTTCCACAATACCTCAGAATGTGCTCCCTCAGTACCTCAGATAGTGCTCCCTCTTTACCTCAGAAAGTGCTTCCTCAATACCTCAGATAGTGCTCCATCAATACCTCAGATAGTTCTCCCTCAGTACCTCAGAGAGCTCTCCCTCAGTACCTCAGAAAGTGCTTCATCAATACCTCAGAAATTGCTTCCTCAATACCTCAGAAAGTGCTCCCTCAGTACCTTAGATAGTGCTCCATCAATACCTCATGAAGTGCTTCCTCAATACATCAGATTGTGTTCCCTCAATACCTCAGAAAGTGCTCCCTCAGTACCTTAGATAGTGCTCCCTCAATACCTCATGAAGTGCTTCCTCAATTCATCAGATTGTGTTCCCTCAATTCCTCAGAAAGTGCTTCCTCAATACCTCAGAAAGTGCTCCCTCATTACCTCAGATAGTGCTCCCTCAATACCTCAGAATGTGCTCCTTCAATACCTCAGATATTTCTCCCTCAGTACCTCAGAAAGTGCTCCCACAATACCTCAGAAAGTGCTCCCTCAATACCTCAGAAAGTGCTTCCTCAATACCTCAGAAAGTGCTTCCTCAATACCTCAGAAAGTGCTCCCTCAGTACCTCAGAAAGTGCTTCATCAATACCTCAGAAAGTGCTTCCTCAACACCTCAAAAAGTGCACCCTCAGTACCTCCGAAGGTGCTCCCTCAATACCTCAGAAATTGCTCCCTCAATACCTCAAAAAGTGATTCCAGAATACATCAGATTGTGTTCCCTCAATACCTCAGAAAGTGCTCCCTCAGTACCTCAGATGGTGGTCCCTCAATACCTCAGAAAGTGCTCCCTCAATACTTCAGAAAGTGGTCCCTCAGTACCTCAGATAGCTCTCCCTCAGTACCTCAGAAAGTGCTCCCTCAGTACCTCAGAAAGTGCTTCCTCAATACCTCAGAAAGTGCTCCCTCAATACCTCAGAAAGTGCTTCCTCAATACCTCAGAAAGTGCTCCCTCAGTACCTCAGATAGTCATCCCTCAATACCACAGAAAGTGCTCCCTCAATTCCTCAAAAAGTGCTTCATTAATACCTCAGATAGTGGTCCCTCAATACCTCAGAAAGTGCTCCCTCAATACTTCAGAAAGTGGTCCCTCAGTACCCCAGATAGTTTTCCCTCATTACCTCAGAAAGTGCGCCCTGAGTACGTCAGTTCGTGCTTCCTCAGTGCCTCAGAAGGTGCTCCCTCAATATCTCAGATAGTGCTTCCTCAGTACCTCAGAGAGTGCTCCCTCAATGCCTCAGAAAGTGCTTACTCAATGCCTCAGAAAGTGCTCCCTCAATACCTCATAAAGTGCTTCCTCAATACATCAGATTGTGTTCCCACAATACCTCAGAAAGGGCTTCCTCAATACCTCAGAAGGTGCTCCCTCAATACCTCAGATAGTGCTTCCTCAGGACCTCAGAAAGTGCTCCCTCAATACCTCAGGTAGTTCTTCCTCAATCCCTCGAAAGTGCTCCCTCAATACCTCAGAAGGTGCTTCCTCGATACCTCAGAACTTGCTCCCTCAGTACCTCAGATAGTGCTCCCTCAGTAATTCAGAAAGTGCTCCATCAATACCTCAGATAGTTCTCCCTCAGTACCTCAGAGTGTGCTTCCTCAATACCTCAGAACATGCTCCCTCAGTACCTCAGATAGTGCTCCCTGAGTACGTCAGTTCGTGCTTCCTCAGTGCCTCAGAAGGTGCTCCCTCAATATCTCAGATAGTGATTCCTCAGTACCTCAGAGAGTGCTCCATCAATGCCTCAGAAAGTGCTTCCTCAATGCCTCAGAAAGTGCTCCCTCAATACCTTAGAAAGTGCTCCCTCAGTACCTCAGATAGTGCTTCCACAATACCTCATAAAGTGCTTCCTCAATACATCAGATTGTGTTCTCACAATACCTCAGAAAGGGCTTCCTCAATACCTCAGAAAGTGCTCCCTCAATACCTCAGAAAGTGCTCCCTCAGTACCTCAGATAGTGCTCCCTCAGTAATTCAGAAAGTGCTCCATCAATACCTCAGATAGTTCTCCCTCAGTACCTCAGAGTGTGCTTCCTCAATACCTCAGAACATGCTCCCTCAGTACCTCAGATAGTGCTCCCTCAATACCTCAGAAAATGCTCCCTCAATACCTCAGAAAGTGCTTCCTCAATACCTCAGAAAGTGTTCCCTCAGTACCTCAGATAGTCCTCCCTCAATACCTCAAAAAGTGCTTCCTCAATACCTCAGATAGTGGGCCCTCAATACCTCAGAAAGTGGTCTCTCAATACTTCAGAAAGTGGTCCCTCTTAACCTCAGATAGTTCTTCCTCAGTACCTTAGAAAGTGCTCCCTCAGTACCTCAGATCGTGCTTCCTCAGTACCTACGAAGGTGCTCCCTCAATACCTCAGATAGTGCTTCCTCAGGACCTCAGAAAGTGCTCCCTCAATACCTCAGGTAGTTCTCCCTCAATCCCTCGAAAGTGCTCCCTCAATACCTCAGAGAGTGTTCCATCAGTACCTCAGAGAGTTATCCATCAATACCTCAGAAAATGCTCCCTCAGTACCTCAGATAGTCCGCCTTCAATACCTCAGAAAGTGCTCCCTCAATACCTCAGAAAGTGCTTCCTCAATACCTCAGAAAGTGCTCCCTCAATACCTCAGAGAGTGCTCCCTCAATACCTCAGAAGGAGCTTCCTCGATACCTCAGAACCTGCTCCCTCAATACCTCATAAAGTGCTTCCTCAATACATCAGATTGTGTTCCCTCAATACCTCAGATATTTCAACCTCAGTACCTCAGATAGTCCTCCCTCAATACCTCAGAAAGTGCTCCCTCAATACCTCAGAAGGTGCTTCCTCGATACCTCAGAACTTGCTCCCTCAGTACCTCAGATAGTGCTCCCACAATACCTCAGAAAATGCTCCCTCAAAACCTCAGAAAGTGCTTCCTCAATACCTCAGAAAGTGCTCACTCAATACCTCAGAAAGTGCTTCCTCAATACCTCAGAAAGTGCTCCCTCCGTACCTCAGATAGTCATCCCTCAATACAACAGAAAGTGCTCCCTCAATTCCTCAAAAATTGCTTCCTCAATACCTCAGATAGTGGTCCCTCAATACCTCCGAAAGTGCTCCGTCAATACTTCAGAGAGTGGTCCCTCAGTACCTCAGATAGTTCTCCCTCAGCACCTCAGAAAGTGCTCCCTGAGTACGTTAGTTTGTGCTTCCTCACTGCCTCAGAAGGTGCTCCCTCAATATCTCAGATAGTGATTCCTCAGTACCTCAGAGAGTGCTCCCTCAATGCCTCAGAAAGTGCTTCCTCAATGCCTCAGAAAGTGCTCCCTCAATACCTTAGAAAGTGCTCCCTCAGTACCTCAGATAGTGCTTCCTCAATACCTCATAAAGTGCTTCCTCAATACATCAGATTGTGTTCTCAAAATACCTCAGAAAGTGCTTCCTCAATACCTCAGATAGTGCTCCCTCAGTAATTCAGAAAGTGCTCCATCAATACCTCAGATAGTTCTCCCTCAGTACCTCAGAGTGTGCTCCCTGAATACCTCAGAACATGCTCCCTCAGTACCTCAGATAGTGCTCCCTCAATACCTCAGAAAATGCTCCCTCAATACCTCAGAAAGTGCTTCCTCAATACCTCAGAAAGTACTCCCTCAGTACCTCAGATAGTCCTCCCTCAATAACTCAAAAAGTGCTTCCTCAATACCTCAGATAGTGGGCCCTCAATACCTCAGAAAGTGGTCTCTCAATACTTCAGATAGTGGTCCCTCAATACCTCAGAAAATGCTCCATCAATACCTCAGAAAGTGGTCCCTCAATACCTCAGAAAGTGCTCCCTCAATACTTCAGAAAGTGGTCCCTCAGTACTTCAGATAGTTCTTCCTCAGTACCTCAGAAAGTGCTCCCTTAGTACCTCAGATCGTGCTTCCTCAGTACCAACGAAGGTGCTCCCTCAATACCTCAGATAGTGCTTCCTCAGGACCTCAGAAAGTGCTCCCTCAATGCCTCAGGTAGTTCTCCCTCAATCCCTCGAAAGTGCCCCCTCAATCCCTCAGAGAGTGTTCCATCAGTACCTCAGAGAGTGCTCCATCAATACCTCAGAAAATGCTCCCTCAGTACCTCAGATAGTCCTCCTTCAATACCTCAGAAAGTGCTCCCTCAATACCTCAGAAAGTGCTTCCTCAATACCTCAGAAAGTGCTTCCTCAATACCTCAGATAGTGCTCCATCAATACCTCAGACAGTGCTTGTTCAATACCCCAGAAAGTGCTCCCTCAATGCCTCAGATAGTGCTCCCTCACTACCTCAGAAAGTGCTCCCTCAATACCTCAGAAAGTGCTCCCTCAATGCCTCAGATAGTGCTACCTCAGTACCTCAGAAAGTGCTCCCTCAGTACCTCAGAAAGTGCTCCCTCAATACCTCAGATAGTGCTCCCTCAGTACCTCAATGCCTCAGAAAGTGCTTCCACAATACCTCAGAATGTGCTCCCTCAGTACCTCAGATAGTGCTCCCTCTTTACCTCAGAAAGTGCTTCCTCAATACCTCAGATAGTGCTCCATCAATACCTCAGATAGTTCTCCCTCAGTACCTCAGAGAGCTCTCCCTCAGTACCTCAGAAAGTGCTTCATAAATACCTCAGAAATTGCTTCCTCAATACCTCAGAAAGTGCTCCCTCAGTACCTTAGATAGTGCTCCATCAATACCTCATGAAGTGCTTCCTCAATACATCAGATTGTGTTCCCTCAATACCTCAAAAAGTGCTCCCTCAGTACCTTAGATAGTGCTCCCTCAATACCTCATGAAGTGCTTCCTCAATTCATCAGATTGTGTTCCCTCAATTCCTCAGAAAGTGCTTCCTCAATACCTCAGAAAGTGCTCCCTCATTACCTCAGATAGTGCTCCCTCAATACCTCAGAATGTGCTCCTTCAATACCTCAGATATTTCTCCCTCAGTACCTCAGAAAGTGCTCCCACAATACCTCAGAAAGTGCTCCCTCAATACCTCAGAAAGTGCTTCCTCAATACCTCAGAAAGTGCTTCCTCAATACCTCAGAAAGTGCTCCCTCAGTACCTCAGAAAGTGCTTCCTCAACACCTCAAAAAGTGCACCCTCAGTACCTCCGAAGGTGCTCCCTCAATACCTCAGAAATTGCTCCCTCAATACCTCAAAAAGTGATTCCAGAATACATCAGATTGTGTTCCCTCAATACCTCAGAAAGTGCTCCCTCAGTACCTCAGATGTTGGTCCCTCAATACCTCAGAAAGTGCTCCCTCAATACTTCAGAAAGTGGTCCCTCAGTACCTCAGATAGCTCTCCCTCAGTACCTCAGAAAGTGCTCCCTCAGTACCTCAGAAAGTGCTTCCTCAATACCTCAGAAAGTGCTCCCTCAATACCTCAGAAAGTGCTTCCTCAATACCTCAGAAAGTGCTCCCTCAGTACCTCAGATAGTCATCCCTCAATACCACAGAAAGTGCTCCCTCAATTCCTCAAAAAGTGCTTCCTCAATACCTCAGATAGTGGCCCCCCAATACCTCAGAAAGTGCTCCCTCAATACTTCAGAAAGTGGTCCCTCAGTACCCCAGATAATTTTCCCTCAGTACCTCAGAAAGTGCGCCTTGAGTACGTCAGTTCGTGCTTCCTCAGTGCCTCAGAAGGTGCTCCCTCAATATCTCAGATAGTGCTTCCTCAGTACCTCAGAGAGTGCTCCCTCAATGCCTCAGAAAGTGCTTACTCAATGCCTCAGAAAGTGCTCCCTCAATACCTCATAAAGTGCTTCCTCAATACATCAGATTGTGTTCCCACAATACCTCAGAAAGGGCTTCCTCAATACCTCAGAAGGTGCTCCCTCAATACCTCAGATAGTGCTTCCTCAGGTCCTCAGAAAGTGCTCCCTCAATACCTCAGGTAGTTCTTCCTCAATCCCTCGAAAGTGCTCCCTCAATACCTCAGAAGGTGCTTCCTCGATACCTCAGAACTTGCTCCCTCAGTACCTCAGATAGTGCTCCCTCAGTAATTCAGAAAGTGCTCATTCAATACCTCAGATAGCTCTCCCTCAGTACCTCAGAGTGTGCTTCCTCAATACCTCAGAACATGCTCCCTCAGTACCTCAGATAGTGCTCCCTGAGTACGTCAGTTCGTGCTTCCTCAGTGCCTCAGAAGGTGCTCCCTCAATATCTCAGATAGTGATTCCTCAGTACCTCAGAGAGTGCTCCATCAATGCCTCAGAAAGTGCTACCTCAATGCCTCAGAAAGTGCTCCCTCAATACCTTAGAAAGTGCTCCCTCAGTACCTCAGATAGTGCTTCCACAATACCTCATAAAGTGCTTCCTCAATACATCAGATTGTGTTCTCAAAATACCTCAGAAAGGGCTTCCTCAATACCTCAGAAAGTGCTCCCTCAATACCTCAGAAAGTGCTCCCTCGTTACCTCAGATAGTGCTCCCTCAGTAATTCAGAAAGTGCTCCATCAATACCTCAGATAGTTCTCCCTCAGTACCTCAGAGTGTGCTTCCTCAATACCTCAGAACATGCTCCCTCAGTACCTCAGATAGTGCTCCCTCAATACCTCAGAAAATGCTCCCTCAATACCTCAGAAAGTGCTTCCTCAATACCTCAGAAAGTGTTCCCTCAGTACCTCAGATAGTCCTCCCTCAATACCTCAAAAAGTGCTTCCTCAATACCTCAGATAGTGGGCCCTCAATACCTCAGAAAGTGGTCTCTCAATACTTCAGAAAGTGGTCCCTCTTAACCTCAGATAGTTCTTCCTCAGTACCTTAGAAAGTGCTCCCTCAGTACCTCAGATCGTGCTTCCTCAGTACCTACGAAGGTGCTCCCTCAATACCTCAGATAGTGCTTCCTCAGGACCTCAGAAAGTGCTCCCTCAATACCTCAGGTAGTTCTCCCTCAATCCCTCGAAAGTGCTCCCTCAATACCTCAGAGAGTGTTCCATCAGTACCTCAGAGAGTTATCCATCAATACCTCAGAAAATGCTCCCTCAGTACCTCCGATAGTCCGCCTTCAATACCTCAGAAAGTGCTCCCTCAATACCTCAGAAAGTGCTTCCTCAATACCTCAGAAAGTGCTTCCTCAATACCTCAGATAGTGCTCCCTCAATGCCTCAGAAAGTGCTTACTCAATTCCTCAGAAAGTGCTCCCTCAATACCTTAGAAAGTGCTCCCTCAATACCTCATAAAGTGCTTCCTCAAAACATCAGATTCTGTTCCCACAATACCTCAGAAAGGGCTTCCTCAATACCTCAGAAAGTGCTCCCTCAATACCTCAGAAAGTGCTCCCTCAGTACCTCAGATAGTGCTCCCTCAGTTCATCAGAAAGTGCTCCAACAATACCTCAGATAGTTCTCTCTCAGTACCTCAGATAGTGCTCCCTCAATACCTCAGAAAATGCTCCATCAATACCTCAGAAAGTGGTCCCTCAATACCTCAGAAAGGGCTCCCTCAATACTTCAGAAAGTGGTCCCTCAGTACTTCAGATAGTTCTTCCTCAGTGCCTCAGAAAGTGCTCCCTCAGTACCTCAGATAGTCCTCCCTCAATACCTCAGAAAATGCTTCCTCAATACCTCAGAAAGAGGTCCCTCAGTATCTCAGATAGTCCTCCCTCAATACCTCAGATAGCAGTCCCTCAGTACCTCAGAAAGTGCTTCCTCAATACTTCAGAAAGTGGCCCCTCAGTATCTCAGATAGTTGTCCAACAGTACCTCAGAAAGTGCTCCCTCAGTACGTCAGATCGTGCTTCCTCAGTACCTCAGAAAGTGCTCCCTCAATACCTCAGAGAGTGCTCCCTCAATACCTCAGAAGGAGCTTCCTCGATACCTCAGAACCTGCTCCCTCAATACCTCATAAAGTGCTTCCTCAATACATCAGATTGTGTTCCCTCAATACCTCAGATATTTCAACCTCAGTACCTCAGATAGTCCTCCCTCAATACCTCAGAAAGTGCTCCCTCAATACCTCAGAAGGTGCTTCCTCGATACCTCAGAACTTGCTCCCTCAGTACCTCAGATAGTGCTCCCACAATACCTCAGAAAATGCTCCCTCAAAACCTCAGAAAGTGCTTCCTCAATACCTCAGAAAGTGCTCACTCAATACCTCAGAAAGTGCTTCCTCAATACCTCAGAAAGTGCTCCCTCCGTACCTCAGATAGTCATCCCTCAATACAACAGAAAGTGCTCCCTCAATTCCTCAAAAATTGCTTCCTCAATACCTCAGATAGTGGTCCCTCAATACCTCCGAAAGTGCTCCGTCTATACTTCAGAGAGTGGTCCCTCAGTACCTCAGATAGTTCTCCCTCAGCACCTCAGAAAGTGCTCCCTGAGTACGTTAGTTTGTGCTTCCTCACTGCCTCAGAAGGTGCTCCCTCAATATCTCAGATAGTGATTCCTCAGTACCTCAGAGAGTGCTCCCTCAATGCCTCAGAAAGTGCTTCCTCAATGCCTCAGAATGTGCTCCCTCAATACCTTAGAAAGTGCTCCCTCAGTACCTCAGATAGTGCTTCCTCAATACCTCATAAAGTGCTTCCTCAATACATCAGATTGTGTTCTCAAAATACCTCAGAAAGTGCTTCCTCAATACCTCAGATAGTGCTCCCTCAGTAATTCAGAAAGTGCTCCATCAATACCTCAGATAGTTCTCCCTCAGTACCTCAGAGTGTGCTCCCTGAATACCTCAGAACATGCTCCCTCAGTACCTCAGATAGTGCTCCCTCAATACCTCAGAAAATGCTCCCTCAATACCTCAGAAAGTGCTTCCACAATACCTCAGAAAGTACTCCCTCAGTACCTCAGATAGTCCTCCCTCAATACCTCAAAAAGTGCTTCCTCAATACCTCAGATAGTGGGCCCTCAATACCTCAGAAAGTGGTCTCTCAATACTTCAGAAAGTGGTCCCTCAGTACCTCAGATAGTTCTTCCTCAGTACCTCAGAAAGTGCTCCCTCAGTACCTCAGATCGTGCTTCCTCAGTACCTACGAAGGTGCTCCCTCAATACCTCAGATAGTGCTTCCTCAGGACCTCAGAAAGTGCTCCCTCAATACCTCAGGTAGTTCTCCCTCAATCCCTCGAAAGTGCTCCCTCAATACCTCAGAGAGTGTTCCATCAGTACCTCAGAGAGTTATCCATCAATACCTCAGAAAATGCTCCCTCAGTACCTCAGATAGTCCTCCTTCAATACCTCAGAAAGTGCTCCCTCAATACCTCAGATAGTGCTCCCTCAATGCCTCAGAAAGTGCTTACTCAATGCCTCAGAAAGTGCTCCCTCAATACCTTAGAAAGTGCTCCCTCAATACCTCATAAAGTGCTTCTTCAATACATCAATTTGTGTTCCCACAATACCTCAGAATGGGCTTCCTCAATACCTCAGATAGTGCTCCCTCAATACCCCAGAAAGTGCTCCCTCAGTACCTCAGATAGTGCTCCCTCAGTTCCTCAGAAAGTGCTCCAACAATACCTCAGATATTTCTCACTCAGTACCTCAGTATGTGCTCCCTCAATACCTCAGAAAGTGCTCCCTCAGTACGTCAGATCGTGCTTCCTCAGTACCTCAGAAAGTGCTCCCTCAGTACCTCAGATAGTCCTCCCTCAATACCTCAGAAAGTGCTTCCTCAATACCTCAGAAAGTGCTTCATCAATACCTGAGAAAGTGCTTCCTCAATACCTCAGATAGTGCTCCCTCAATACCTCAGAAAGTGCTTCCTCAAAACCTTAGAAATGCTTCCTCAGTACCTCAGATAGTGCTCCCTTAATAACTCAGAAACTGCCCCTCAATACCTCAGAACGTTCTCCCTCAATACCTCATACAGTGCTTCCTCAATACTTCAGATTTTGTTCCCTCAATACCACAGAATGTGCTCCATGAATACCTCAGATAGTTCTCCCTCAGTACCTCAGATAGTTCTCCCTCATTACCTCAGATAGTTCTCCCTCAGTACCTCAGAAAGTGCCTCATCAATACCTCAGAAAGTGCTTCCACAACACCTCAAAAAGTGCACCCTCAGTACCTCCGAAGGTGCTCCCTCAATACCTCAGAAATTGCTCCCTCAATACATCATAAAGTGATTCCAGAATACATCAGATTGTGTTCCCTCAATACCTCAGAAAGTGCTCCCTCAGTACCTCAGATGGTGATCCCTCAATACTTCAGAAAGTGGTCCCTCATTACCTCAGATAGTTCTTCCTCAGTACCTCAGAAAGTGCTCCCTCAGTACCTCAGAAAGTGCTTCCTCAATACCTCAGAAAGTGCTCCCTCAATATCTCAGAACGTGCTTCCTCAATACCTCAGAAAGTGCTCCCTCAGTACCTCAGATAGTCATCCCTCAATACCACAGAAAGTGCTCCCTCAATTCCTCAAAAAGTGCTTCCTCAATACCTCAGATAGTGGTCCCTCAATACCTCAGAAAGTGCTCCCTCAATACTTCAGAAAGTGGTCCCTCAGTACCTCAGATAGTCCTCCCTCAATACCTCAAAAAGTGCTTCCTCAATACCTCAGATAGTGGGCACTCAATACCTCAGAAAGTGGTCTCTCAATACTTCAGAAAGTGGTCCCTCAGTACCTCAGATAGTTCTTCTCAGTACCTCAGATCGTGCTTCCTCAGTACCTACGAAGGTGCTCCCTCAATACCTCAGATAGTGCTTCCTCACGACCTCAGAAAGTGCTCCCTCAATACCTCAGGTAGTTCTCCCTCAATCCCTCGAAAGTGCTCCCTCAATAACTCAGAGAGTGTTCCATCAGTACCTCAGAGAGTTATCCATCAATACCTCAGAAAATGCTCCCTCAATACCTCAGAAAGTGCTTCCTCAATACCTCAGAAAGTGCTTCCTCAATACCTCAGATAGTGCTCCCTCAATGCCTCAGAAAGTGCTTACTCAATGCCTCAGAAAGTGCTCCCTCAATACCACATAAAGTGCTTCCTCAATACATCAGATTGTGTTCCCTCAATACCTCAGAAACGGCTTCCTCAATACCTCAGAAAGTGCTCCCTCAATACCTCAGAAAGTGCTCCCTCAGTACCTCAGATAGTGCTCCCTCAGTTCCTCAGAAAGTGCTCCAACAATACCTCAGATAGTTCTCCCTCATTACCTCAGAGTGTGCTTCCTCAATACCTCAGAACATGCTCCCTCAGTACCTCAGATAGTGCTCCCTCAATACCTCAGAAAATGCTCCATCAATACCTCAGAAAGTGGTCCCTCAATACCGCAGAAAGTGCTCCCTCAATACTTCAGAAAGTGGTCCCTCAGTACTTCAGATAGTTCTTCCTCAGTACCTCAGAAAGTGCTCCCTCAGTATCTCAGATCGTGCTTCCTCCGTACCGACGAAGGTGCTCCCTCAATACCTCAGATAGTGTTTCCTCAGGACCTCAGAAAGTGCTCCCTCAATATCTCAGGTAGTTCTCCCTCAATCCCTCGAAAGTGCTCCCTCAATACCTCAGAGAGTGTTCCATCAGTACCTCAGAGAGTGCTCCATCAATACCTCAGAAAATGCTCCCTCAGTACCTCAGATAGTCCTCCTTCAATACCTCAGAAAGTGCTCCCTCAATACCTCAGAAAGTGCTTCCTCAATACCTCAGATAGTGCTCCATCAATACCTCAGAAAGTGCTCCCTCAATGCCTCAGATAGTGCTCCCTCACTACCTCAGAAAGTGCTCCCTCAATACCTCAGAAAGTGCTCCCTCAATACCTCAGAAAGTGCTTCCTCAATACCTCAGATAGTGCTCCCTCAATGCCTCAGAAAGTGCTTACTCAATGCCTCAGAAAGTGCTCCCTCAATACCTTAGAAAGTGCTCCCTCAATACCTCATAAAGTGCTTCCTCAATACATCAGATTGTGTTCCCTCAATACCTCAGAAACGGCTTCCTCAATACCTCAGAAAGTGCTCCCTCAATACCTCAGAAAGTGCTCCCTCAGTACCTCAGATAGTGCTCCCTCAGTTCCTCAGAAAGTGCTCCAACAATACCTCAGATAGTTCTCCCTCATTACCTCAGAGTGTGCTTCCTCAATACCTCAGAACATGCTCCCTCAGTACCTCAGATAGTGCTCCCTCAATACCTCAGAAAATGCTCCATCAATACCTCAGAAAGTGGTCCCTCAATACCGCAGAAAGTGCTCCCTCAATACTTCAGAAAGTGGTCCCTCAGTACTTCAGATAGTTCTTCCTCAGTACCTCAGAAAGTGCTCCCTCAGTATCTCAGATCGTGCTTCCTCCGTACCGACGAAGGTGCTCCCTCAATACCTCAGATAGTGCTTCCTCAGGACCTCAGAAAGTGCTCCCTCAATATCTCAGGTAGTTCTCCCTCAATCCCTCGAAAGTGCTCCCTCAATACCTCAGAGAGTGTTCCATCAGTACCTCAGAGAGTGCTCCATCAATACCTCAGAAAATGCTCCCTCAGTACCTCAGATAGTCCTCCTTCAATACCTCAGAAAGTGCTCCCTCAATACCTCAGAAAGTGCTTCCTCAATACCTCAGATAGTGCTCCATCAATACCTCAGAAAGTGCTCCCTCAATGCCTCAGATAGTGCTCCCTCACTACCTCAGAAAGTGCTCCCTCAATACCTCAGAAAGTGCTCCCTCAATGCCTCAGATAGTGCTACCTCAGTACCTCAGAAAGTGCTCCCTCAGTACCTCAGAAAGTGCTCCCTCAATACGTCAGATAGTGCTCCCTCAGTACCTCAATGCCTCAGAAAGTGCTTCCACAATACCTCAGAAAGTGCTTCCTCAATACCTCAGAAAGTGCTCCCTCAATACCTCAGAAAGTGCTTCCTCAATACCTCAGAAAGTGCTTCCTCAATACCTCAGAAAGTGCTCCCTCAGTACCTCAGATAGTCCTCCCTTAATACCTCAAAAAGTGCTTCCTCAATACCTCAGATAGTGGGCCCTCAATACCTCAGAAAGTGGTCTCTCAATACTTGAGAAAGTGGTCCCTCAGTACCTCAGATAGTTCTTCCTCAGTACCTCAGAAAGTGCACCCTCAGTACCTACGAAGGTGCTCCCTCAATACCTCAGATAGTGCTTCCTCACGAACTCAGAAAGTGCTCCCTCAATACCTCAGGTAGTTCTCCCTCAATCCCTCGAAAGTGCTCCCTCAATACCTCAGAGAGTGTTCCATCAGTACCTCAGAGAGTTATCCATCAATACCTCAGAAAATGCTCCCTCTGTACCTCAGATAGTCCTCCTTCAATACCTCAGAAAGTGCTCCCTCAATACCTCAGAAAGTGCTTCCTCAATACCTCAGAAAGTGCTTCCTCAATACCTCAGATAGTGCTCCATCAATACCTCAGAAAGTGCTTCCTCAATACCTCAGAAAGTGCTCCCTCAATGCCTCAGATAGTGCTCCCTCACTACCTCAGAAAGTGCTCGCTCAGTACCTCAGAAAGTGCTCCCTCAATGCCTCAGATAGTGCTCCCTCAGTACCTCAGAAAGTGCTCCCTCAGTACCTCAGAAAGTGCTCCCTCAATACCTCAGATAGTGCTCCCTCAGTACCTCAGAAAGTGCTCCCTCAATACCTCAGAAAGTGCTCCCTCAGTACCTCATGAAGTGTATCCTCAATAAATCAGAATGAGTTCCCTCAATGCCTCAGAAAGTGCTTCCACAATTCCTCAGAAAGTTCTCCCTCAGTACCTCAGATAGTTCTCCCTCAGTACCTCAGAAAGTGCTTCATCAATACCTCAGAAATTGCTTCCTCAACGACGCAGAAAGTGCACCCTCAATTCCTCATAAAGTGCTTCCTCAATACATCAGATTGTGTTCCCTCAATACCTCAGAAAGTGCTTCCTCAATACCTCAGAAAGTGCTCCCTCAGTACCTCAGATAGTGCTCCCTCCATACCTCAGAAAGTGCTCCTTCAATACCTCAGATATTTCTCCCTCAGTACCTCAGATAGTGCTCCCTCAATACCTCAGAGAGTGCTCCCTTTATACCTCAGAAAGTGCTTCCTCAATGCCTCATAACTTGCTCCCTCAGTACCTCAGATAGTGCTCCCACAATACCTCAGAAAATGCTCCCTCAATACCTCAGAAAGTGCTTTCTCAATACCTCAGATAGTGCTCCATCATTACCTCAGATTGTTCTCCTTCAGTACCTCAGATAGTTCTCCCTCAGTACCTCAGAAAGTGCTTCCTCAATACCTCAGAAATTGCTTCCTCAACACCTCAGAAAGTGCACCCTCAGTACCTTAGATAGTGCTCCCTCAATACCTCAGAAAGTGCTCCCTCAATACCTCATAAAGTGCTTCCTCAATACCTCAGATTGTGTTCCCTCAATACCTCAGAAAGTGCTTCCTCAATACCTCAGAAAGTGCTCCCTCAGAACCTCAGACAGTGCTCCCTCAATACCTCAGAAAGTGCTCCTTCAATACCTCAGATATTTCTCCCTCAGTACCTCAGATAGTGCTCCCTCAATACCTCAGAAAGTGCTCCCTCAATACCTCAGAATGTGCTTCCTCAATACCTCATAACTTGCTCCCTCAGTACCTCAAATAGTGCTCCCACAATACCTCAGAAAATGCTCCCTCAATACCTCAGAAAGTGCTTCCTCAATACAACAGAAAGTGCTCCCTCAATACCTCAGAAAATGCTCCCTCAATGCCTCAGATAGTGCACCCTGAGTACCTTAGATAGTGCTCCCTCAATACCTCATAAAGTGCTTCCTCAATACATCAGATTGTGTTCCCTCAATACCTCAGAAAGTGCTCCTTCAATACCGCAGATATTTCTCCCTCTGTACCTCAGATAGTGCTCCCTCAATAAAACAGAAAGTGCTCCCTCAATACCTCAGAAAGTGCTTCCTCAATACCTCATAACTTGCTCCCTCAGTACCTCAAATAGTGCTCCCACAATACCTCAGAAAATGCTCCCTCAATACCTCAGAAAGTGCTCCCTCAATACCTCAGAAAATGCTCACTCAGTACCTCAGATAATCCTCCTTCAATACCTCAGAAAGTGCTCCATCAATACCTCAGAAAGTGCTTCCTCAATACCTCAGAAAGTGCTCCCTCAATGCCTCAGATAGTGCACCCTGAGTACCTTAGATAGTGCTCCCTCAATATTTCATAAAGTGCTTCCTCAATACATCAGATTGTGTTCCCTCAATACCTCAGAACGTGCTTCCTCAATACCTCAGAAAGTGCTCCCTCAGTACCTCAGATAATGCTCCCTCAATACCTCAGAAAGTACTCCTTCAATACCTCAGATATTTCTCACTCAGTACCTCAGTATGTGCTCCCTCAATACCTCAGAAAGTGCTCCCTCAGTACGTCAGATCGTGCTTCCTCAGTACCTCAGAAAGTGCTCCCTCAGTACCTCAGATAGTCCTCCCTCAATACCTCAGAAAGTGCTTCCTCAATACCTCAGAAAGTGCTTCATCAATACCTGAGAAAGTGCTTCCTCAATACCTCAGATAGTGCTCCCTCAATACCTCAGAAATTGCTTCCTCAAAACCGTAGAAATGCTTCCTCAGTACCTCAGATAGTGCTCCCTTAATAACTCAGAAACTGCTCCCTCAATACCTTAGATATTTCTCCCTCAGTATCTCAGATAGTTCTCCCTCATTACCTCAGATAGTTCTCCCTCAGTACCTCAGAAAGTGCCTCATCAATACCTCAGAAAGTGCTTCCACAACACCTCAAAAAGTGCACCCTCAGTACCTCCGAAGGTGCTCCCTCAATACCTCAGAAATTGCTCCCTCAATACATCATAAAGTGATTCCAGAATACATCAGATTGTGTTCCCTCAATACCTCAGAAAGTGCTCCCTCATTACCTCAGATGGTGATCCCTCAATACTTCAGAAAGTGGTCCCTCAGTACCTCAGATAGTTCTTCCTCAGTACCTCAGAAAGTGCTCCCTCAGTACCTCAGAAAGTGCTTCCTCAATACCTCAGAAAGTGCTCCCTCAATATCTCAGAACGTGCTTCCTCAATACCTCAGAAAGTGCTCCCTCAGTACCTCAGATAGTCATCCCTCAATACCACAGAAAGTGCTCCCTCAATTCCTCAAAAAGTGCTTCCTCAATACCTCAGATAGTGGTCCCTCAATACCTCAGAAAGTGCTCCCTCAATACTTCAGAAAGTGGTCCCTCAGTACCTCAGATAGTCCTCCCTCAATACCTCAAAAAGTGCTTCCTCAATACCTCAGATAGTGGGCACTCAATACCTCAGAAAGTGGTCTCTCAATACGTCAGAAAGTGGTCCCTCAGTACCTCAGATAGTTCTTCTCAGTACCTCAGATCGTGCTTCCTCAGTACCTACGAAGGTGCTCCCTCAATACCTCAGATAGTGCTTCCTCAGGACCTCAGAAAGTGCTCCCTCAATACCTCAGGTAGTTCTCCCTCAATCCCTCGAAAGTGCTCCCTCAATAACTCAGAGAGTGTTCCATCAGTACCTCAGAGAGTTATCCATCAATACCTCAGAAAATGCTCCCTCAGTACCTCAGATAGTCCTCCTTCAATACCTCAGAAAGTGCTCCCTCAATACCTCAGAAAATGCTTCCTCAATGCCTCAGAAAGTGCTTCCTCAATACCTCAGATAGTGCTCCCTCAATGCCTCAGAAAGTGCTTACTCAATGCCTCAGAAAGTGCTCCCTCAATACCTCATAAAGTGCTTCCTCAATACATCAGATTGTGTTCCCTCAATACCTCAGAAACGGCTTCCTCAATACCTCAGAAAGTGCTCCCTCAATACCTGAGAAAGTGCTCCCTCAGTACCTCAGATAGTGCTCCCTCAGTTCCTCAGAAAGTGCTCCAACAATACCTCAGATAGTTCTCCCTCATTACCTCAGAGTGTGCTTCCTCAATACCTCAGAACATGCTCCCTCAGTACCTCAGATAGTGCTCCCTCAATACCTCAGAAAATGCTCCATCAATACCTCAGAAAGTGGTCCCTCAATACCGCAGAAAGTGCTCCCTCAATACTTCAGAAAGTGGTCCCTCAGTACTTCAGATAGTTCTTCCTCAGTACCTCAGAAAGTGCTCCCTCAGTATCTCAGATCGTGCTTCCTCCGTACCGACGAAGGTGCTCCCTCAATACCTCAGATAGTGCTTCCTCACGACCTCAGAAAGTGCTCCCTCAATACCTCAGGTAGTTCTCCCTCAATCCCTCGAAAGTGCTCCCTCAATAACTCAGAGAGTGTTCCATCAGTACCTCAGAGAGTTATCCATCAATACCTCAGAAAGTGCTCCCTCAATACCTCAGAAAGTGCTTCCTCAATACCTCAGAAAGTGCTTCCTCAATACCTCAGATAGTGCTCCCTCAATGCCTCAGAAAGTGCTTACTCAATGCCTCAGAAAGTGCTCCCTCAATACCTCATAAAGTGCTTCCTCAATACATCAGATTGTGTTCCCTCAATACCTCAGAAACGGCTTCCTCAATACCTCAGAAAGTGCTCCCTCAATACCTCAGAAAGTGCTCCCTCAGTACCTCAGATAGTGCTCCCTCAGTTCCTCAGAAAGTGCTCCAACAATACCTCAGATAGTTCTCCCTCATTACCTCAGAGTGTGCTTCCTCAATACCTCAGAACATGCTCCCTCAGTACCTCAGATAGTGCTCCCTCAATACCTCAGAAAATGCTCCATCAATACCTCAGAAAGTGGTCCCTCAATACCGCAGAAAGTGCTCCCTCAATACTTCAGAAAGTGGTCCCTCAGTACTTCAGATAGTTCTTCCTCAGTACCTCAGAAAGTGCTCCCTCAGTATCTCAGATCGTGCTTCCTCCGTACCGACGAAGGTGCTCCCTCAATACCTCAGATAGTGTTTCCTCAGGACCTCAGAAAGTGCTCCCTCAATATCTCAGGTAGTTCTCCCTCAATCCCTCGAAAGTGCTCCCTCAATACCTCAGAGAGTGTTCCATCAGTACCTCAGAGAGTGCTCCATCAATACCTCAGAAAATGCTCCCTCAGTACCTCAGATAGTCCTCCTTCAATACCTCAGAAAGTGCTCCCTCAATACCTCAGAAAGTGCTTCCTCAATACCTCAGATAGTGCTCCATCAATACCTCAGAAAGTGCTCCCTCAATGCCTCAGATAGTGCTCCCTCACTACCTCAGAAAGTGCTCCCTCAATACCTCAGAAAGTGCTCCCTCAATACCTCAGAAAGTGCTTCCTCAATACCTCAGATAGTGCTCCCTCAATGCCTCAGAAAGTGCTTACTCAATGCCTCAGAAAGTGCTCCCTCAATACCTTAGAAAGTGCTCCCTCAATACCTCATAAAGTGCTTCCTCAATACATCAGATTGTGTTCCCTCAATACCTCAGAAACGGCTTCCTCAATACCTCAGAAAGTGCTCCCTCAATACCTCAGAAAGTGCTCCCTCAGTACCTCAGATAGTGCTCCCTCAGTTCCTCAGAAAGTGCTCCAACAATACCTCAGATAGTTCTCCCTCATTACCTCAGAGTGTGCTTCCTCAATACCTCAGAACATGCTCCCTCAGTACCTCAGATAGTGCTCCCTCAATACCTCAGAAAATGCTCCATCAATACCTCAGAAAGTGGTCCCTCAATACCGCAGAAAGTGCTCCCTCAATACTTCAGAAAGTGGTCCCTCAGTACTTCAGATAGTTCTTCCTCAGTACCTCAGAAAGTGCTCCCTCAGTATCTCAGATCGTGCTTCCTCCGTACCGACGAAGGTGCTCCCTCAATACCTCAGATAGTGCTTCCTCAGGACCTCAGAAAGTGCTCCCTCAATATCTCAGGTAGTTCTCCCTCAATCCCTCGAAAGTGCTCCCTCAATACCTCAGAGAGTGTTCAATCAGTACCTCAGAGAGTGCTCCATCAATACCTCAGAAAATGCTCCCTCAGTACCTCAGATAGTCCTCCTTCAATACCTCAGAAAGTGCTCCCTCAATACCTCAGAAAGTGCTTCCTCAATACCTCAGATAGTGCTCCATCAATACCTCAGAAAGTGCTCCCTCAATGCCTCAGATAGTGCTCCCTCACTACCTCAGAAAGTGCTCCCTCAATACCTCAGAAAGTGCTCCCTCAATGCCTCAGATAGTGCTACCTCAGTACCTCAGAAAGTGCTCCCTCAGTACCTCAGAAAGTGCTCCCTCAATACGTCAGATAGTGCTCCCTCAGTACCTCAATGCCTCAGAAAGTGCTTCCACAATACCTCAGAAAGTGCTTCCTCAATACCTCAGAAAGTGCTCCCTCAATACCTCAGAAAGTGCTTCCTCAATACCTCAGAAAGTGCTTCCTCAATACCTCAGAAAGTGCTCCCTCAGTACCTCAGATAGTGCACCCTGAGTACCTTAGATAGTGCTCCCTCAATATTTCATAAAGTGCTTCCTCAATACATCAGATTGTGTTCCCTCAATACCTCAGAACGTGCTTCCTCAATACCTCAGAAAGTGCTCCCTCAGTACCTCAGATAATGCTCCCTCAATACCTCAGAAAGTGCTCCTTCAATACCTCAGATATTTCTCACTCAGTACCTCAGTATGTGCTCCCTCAATACCTCAGAAAGTGCTCCCTCAGTACGTCAGATCGTGCTTCCTCAGTACCTCAGAAAGTGCTCCCTCAGTACCTCAGATAGTCCTCCCTCAATACCTCAGAAAGTGCTTCCTCAATACCTCAGAAAGTGCTTCATCAATACCTGAGAAAGTGCTTCCTCAATACCTCAGATAGTGCTCCCTCAATACCTCAGAAATTGCTTCCTCAAAACCGTAGAAATGCTTCCTCAGTACCTCAGATAGTGCTCCCTTAATAACTCAGAAACTGCTCCCTCAATACCTTAGATATTTCTCCCTCAGTATCTCAGATAGTTCTCCCTCATTACCTCAGATAGTTCTCCCTCAGTACCTCAGAAAGTGCCTCATCAATACCTCAGAAAGTGCTTCCACAACACCTCAAAAAGTGCACCCTCAGTACCTCCGAAGGTGCTCCCTCAATACCTCAGAAATTGCTCCCTCAATACATCATAAAGTGATTCCAGAATACATCAGATTGTGTTCCCTCAATACCTCAGAAAGTGCTCCCTCATTACCTCAGATGGTGATCCCTCAATACTTCAGAAAGTGGTCCCTCAGTACCTCAGATAGTTCTTCCTCAGTACCTCAGAAAGTGCTCCCTCAGTACCTCAGAAAGTGCTTCCTCAATACCTCAGAAAGTGCTCCCTCAATATCTCAGAACGTGCTTCCTCAATACCTCAGAAAGTGCTCCCTCAGTACCTCAGATAGTCATCCCTCAATACCACAGAAAGTGCTCCCTCAATTCCTCAAAAAGTGCTTCCTCAATACCTCAGATAGTGGTCCCTCAATACCTCAGAAAGTGCTCCCTCAATACTTCAGAAAGTGGTCCCTCAGTACCTCAGATAGTCCTCCCTCAATACCTCAAAAAGTGCTTCCTCAATACCTCAGATAGTGGGCACTCAATACCTCAGAAAGTGGTCTCTCAATACGTCAGAAAGTGGTCCCTCAGTACCTCAGATAGTTCTTCTCAGTACCTCAGATCGTGCTTCCTCAGTACCTACGAAGGTGCTCCCTCAATACCTCAGATAGTGCTTCCTCTTGACCTCAGAAAGTGCTCCCTCAATACCTCAGGTAGTTCTCCCTCAATCCCTCGAAAGTGCTCCCTCAATAACTCAGAGAGTGTTCCATCAGTACCTCAGAGAGTTATCCATCAATACCTCAGAAAATGCTCCCTCAGTACCTCAGATAGTCCTCCTTCAATACCTCAGAAAGTGCTCCCTCAATACCTCAGAAAGTGCTTCCTCAATGCCTCAGAAAGTGCTTCCTCAATACCTCAGATAGTGCTCCCTCAATGCCTCAGAAAGTGCTTACTCAATGCCTCAGAAAGTGCTCCCTCAATACCTCATAAAGTGCTTCCTCAATACATCAGATTGTGTTCCCTCAATACCTCAGAAACGGCTTCCTCAATACCTCAGAAAGTGCTCCCTCAATACCTGAGAAAGTGCTCCCTCAGTACCTCAGATAGTGCTCCCTCAGTTCCTCAGAAAGTGCTCCAACAATACCTCAGATAGTTCTCCCTCATTACCTCAGAGTGTGCTTCCTCAATACCTCAGAACATGCTCCCTCAGTACCTCAGATAGTGCTCCCTCAATACCTCAGAAAATGCTCCATCAATACCTCAGAAAGTGGTCCCTCAATACCGCAGAAAGTGCTCCCTCAATACTTCAGAAAGTGGTCCCTCAGTACTTCAGATAGTTCTTCCTCAGTACCTCAGAAAGTGCTCCCTCAGTATCTCAGATCGTGCTTCCTCCGTACCGACGAAGGTGCTCCCTCAATACCTCAGATAGTGCTTCCTCACGACCTCAGAAAGTGCTCCCTCAATACCTCAGGTAGTTCTCCCTCAATCCCTCGAAAGTGCTCCCTCAATAACTCAGAGAGTGTTCCATCAGTACTTCAGAGAGTTATCCATCAATACCTCAGAAAGTGCTCCCTCAATACCTCAGAAAGTGCTTCCTCAATACCTCAGAAAGTGCTTACTCAATACCTCAGATAGTGCTCCCTCAATGCCTCAGAAAGTGCTTACTCAATGCCTCAGAAAGTGCTCCCTCAATACCTCATAAAGTGCTTCCTCAATACATCAGATTGTGTTCCCTCAATACCTCAGAAACGGCTTCCTCAATACCTCAGAAAGTGCTCCCTCAATACCTCAGAAAGTGCTCCCTCAGTACCTCAGATAGTGCTCCCTCAGTTCCTCAGAAAGTGCTCCAACAATACCTCAGATAGTTCTCCCTCATTACCTCAGAGTGTGCTTCCTCAATACCTCAGAACATGCTCCCTCAGTACCTCAGATAGTGCTCCCTCAATACCTCAGAAAATGCTCCATCAATACCTCAGAAAGTGGTCCCTCAATACCGCAGAAAGTGCTCCCTCAATACTTCAGAAAGTGGTCCCTCAGTACTTCAGATAGTTCTTCCTCAGTACCTCAGAAAGTGCTCCCTCAGTATCTCAGATCGTGCTTCCTCCGTACCGACGAAGGTGCTCCCTCAATACCTCAGATAGTGTTTCCTCAGGACCTCAGAAAGTGCTCCCTCAATATCTCAGGTAGTTCTCCCTCAATCCCTCGAAAGTGCTCCCTCAATACCTCAGAGAGTGTTCCATCAGTACCTCAGAGAGTGCTCCATCAATACCTCAGAAAATGCTCCCTCAGTACCTCAGATAGTCCTCCTTCAATACCTCAGAAAGTGCTCCCTCAATACCTCAGAAAGTGCTTCCTCAATACCTCAGATAGTGCTCCATCAATACCTCAGAAAGTGCTCCCTCAATGCCTCAGATAGTGCTCCCTCACTACCTCAGAAAGTGCTCCCTCAATACCTCAGAAAGTGCTCCCTCAATACCTCAGAAAGTGCTTCCTCAATACCTCAGATAGTGCTCCCTCAATGCCTCAGAAAGTGCTTACTCAATGCCTCAGAAAGTGCTCCCTCAATACCTTAGAAAGTGCTCCCTCAATACCTCATAAAGTGCTTCCTCAATACATCAGATTGTGTTCCCTCAATACCTCAGAAACGGCTTCCTCAATACCTCAGAAAGTGCTCCCTCAATACCTCAGAAAGTGCTCCCTCAGTACCTCAGATAGTGCTCCCTCAGTTCCTCAGAAAGTGCTCCAACAATACCTCAGATAGTTCTCCCTCATTACCTCAGAGTGTGCTTCCTCAATACCTCAGAACATGCTCCCTCAGTACCTCAGATAGTGCTCCCTCAATACCTCAGAAAATGCTCCATCAATACCTCAGAAAGTGGTCCCTCAATACCGCAGAAAGTGCTCCCTCAATACTTCAGAAAGTGGTCCCTCAGTACTTCAGATAGTTCTTCCTCAGTACCTCAGAAAGTGCTCCCTCAGTATCTCAGATCGTGCTTCCTCCGTACCGACGAAGGTGCTCCCTCAATACCTCAGATAGTGCTTCCTCAGGACCTCAGAAAGTGCTCCCTCAATATCTCAGGTAGTTCTCCCTCAATCCCTCGAAAGTGCTCCCTCAATACCTCAGAGAGTGTTCAATCAGTACCTCAGAGAGTGCTCCATCAATACCTCAGAAAATGCTCCCTCAGTACCTCAGATAGTCCTCCTTCAATACCTCAGAAAGTGCTCCCTCAATACCTCAGAAAGTGCTTCCTCAATACCTCAGATAGTGCTCCATCAATACCTCAGAAAGTGCTCCCTCAATGCCTCAGATAGTGCTCCCTCACTACCTCAGAAAGTGCTCCCTCAATACCTCAGAAAGTGCTCCCTCAATGCCTCAGATAGTGCTACCTCAGTACCTCAGAAAGTGCTCCCTCAGTACCTCAGAAAGTGCTCCCTCAATACGTCAGATAGTGCTCCCTCAGTACCTCAATGCCTCAGAAAGTGCTTCCACAATACCTCAGAAAGTGCTTCCTCAATACCTCAGAAAGTGCTCCCTCAATACCTCAGAAAGTGCTTCCTCAATACCTCAGAAAGTGCTTCCTCAATACCTCAGAAAGTGCTCCCTCAGTACCTCAGATAGTCCTCCCTTAATACCTCAAAAAGTGCTTCCTCAATACCTCAGATAGTGGGCCCTCAATACCTCAGAAAGTGGTCTCTCAATACTTGAGAAAGTGGTCCCTCAGTACCTCAGATAGTTCTTCCTCAGTACCTCAGAAAGTGCACCCTCAGTACCTACGAAGGTTCTCCCTCAATACCTCAGATAGTGCTTCCTCACGAACTCAGAAAGTGCTCCCTCAATACCTCAGGTAGTTCTCCCACAATCCCTCGAAAGTGCTCCCTCAATACCTCAGAGAGTGTTCCATCAGTACCTCAGAGAGTTATCCATCAATACCTCAGAAAATGCTCCCTCTGTACCTCAGATAGTCCTCCTTCAATACCTCAGAAAGTGCTCCCTCAATACCTCAGAAAGTGCTTCCTCAATACCTCAGAAAGTGCTTCCTCAATACCTCAGATAGTGCTCCATCAATACCTCAGAAAGTGCTTCCTCAATACCTCAGAAAGTGCTCCCTCAATGCCTCAGATAGTGCTCCCTCACTACCTCAGAAAGTGCTCGCTCAGTACCTCAGAAAGTGCTCCCTCAATGCCTCAGATAGTGCTCCCTCAGTACCTCAGAAAGTGCTCCCTCAGTACCTCAGAAAGTGCTCCCTCAATACCTCAGATAGTGCTCCCTCAGTACCTCAGAAAGTGCTCCCTCAATACCTCAGAAAGTGCTCCCTCAGTACCTCATGAAGTGTATCCTCAATAAATCAGATTGAGTTCCCTCAATGCCTCAGAAAGTGCTTCCACAATTCCTCAGAAAGTTCTCCCTCAGTACCTCAGATAGTTCTCCCTCAGTACCTCAGATAGTGCTTCATCAATACCTCAGAAATTGCTTCCTCAACGACGCAGAAAGTGCACCCTCAATTCCTCATAAAGTGCTTCCTCAATACATCAGATTGTGTTCCCTCAATACCTCAGAAAGTGCTTCCTCAATACCTCAGAAAGTGCTCCCTCAGTACCTCAGATAGTGCTCCCTCCATACCTCAGAAAGTGCTCCTTCAATACCTCAGATATTTCTCCCTCAGTACCTCAGATAGTGCTCCCTCAATACCTCAGAGAGTGCTCCCTTTATACCTCAGAAAGTGCTTCCTCAATGCCTCATAACTTGCTCCCTCAGTACCTCAGATAGTGCTCCCACAATACCTCAGAAAATGCTCCCTCAATACCTCAGAAAGTGCTTTCTCAATACCTCAGATAGTGCTCCATCATTACCTCAGATTGTTCTCCCTCAGTACCTCAGATAGTTCTCCCTCAGTACCTCAGAAAGTGCTTCCTCAATACCTCAGAAATTGCTTCCTCAACACCTCAGAAAGTGCACCCTCAGTACCTTAGATAGTGCTCCCTCAATACCTCAGAAAGTGCTCCCTCAATACCTCATAAAGTGCTTCCTCAATACCTCAGATTGTGTTCCCTCAATACCTCAGAAAGTGCTTCCTCAATACCTCAGAAAGTGCTCCCTCAGAACCTCAGACAGTGCTCCCTCAATACGTCAGAAAGTGCTCCTTCAATACCTCAGATATTTCTCCCTCAGTACCTCAGATAGTGCTCCCTCAATACCTCAGAAAGTGCTCCCTCAATACCTCAGAATGTGCTTCCTCAATACCTCATAACTTGCTCCCTCAGTACCTCAAATAGTGCTCCCACAATACCTCAGAAAATGCTCCCTCAATACCTCAGAAAGTGCTTCCTCAATACAACAGAAAGTGCTCCCTCAATACCTCAGAAAATGCTCCCTCAATGCCTCAGATAGTGCACCCTGAGTACCTTAGATAGTGCTCCCTCAATACCTCATAAAGTGCTTCCTCAATACATCAGTTTGTGTTCCCTCAATACCTCAGAAAGTGCTCCTTCAATACCGCAGATATTTCTCCCTCTGTACCTCAGATAGTGCTCCCTCAATAACACAGAAAGTGCTCCCTCAATACCTCAGAAAGTGCTTCCTCAATACCTCATAACTTGCTCCCTCAGTACCTCAAATAGTGCTCCCACAATACCTCAGAAAATGCTCCCTCAATACCTCAGAAAGTGCTCCCTCAATACCTCAGAAAATGCTCACTCAGTACCTCAGATAATCCTCCTTCAATACCTCAGAAAGTGCTCCATCAATACCTCAGAAAGTGCTTCCTCAATACCTCAGAAAGTGCTCCCTCAATGCCTCAGATAGTGCACCCTGAGTACCTTAGATAGTGCTCCCTCAATATTTCATAAAGTGCTTCCTCAATACATCAGATTGTGTTCCCTCAATACCTCAGAACGTGCTTCCTCAATACCTCAGAAAGTGCTCCCTCAGTACCTCAGATAATGCTCCCTCAATACCTCAGAAAGTGCTCCTTCAATACCTCAGATATTTCTCACTCAGTACCTCAGTATGTGCTCCCTCAATACCTCAGAAAGTGCTCCCTCAGTACGTCAGATCGTGCTTCCTCAGTACCTCAGAAAGTGCTCCCTCAGTACCTCAGATAGTCCTCCCTCAATACCTCAGAAAGTGCTTCCTCAATACCTCAGAAAGTGCTTCATCAATACCTGAGAAAGTGCTTCCTCAATACCTCAGATAGTGCTCCCTCAATACCTCAGAAAGTGCTTCCTCAAAACCTTAGAAATGCTTCCTCAGTACCTCAGATAGTGCTCCCTTAATAACTCAGAAACTGCTCCCTCAATACCTCAGATAGTTCTCCCTCAGTACCTCAGATAGTTCTCCCTCATTACCTCAGATAGTTCTCCCTCAGTACCTCAGAAAGTGCCTCATCAATACCTCAGAAAGTGCTTCCACAACACCTCAAAAAGTGCACCCTCAGTACCTCCGAAGGTGCTCCCTCAATACCTCAGAAATTGCTCCCTCAATACATCATAAAGTGATTCCAGAATACATCAGATTGTGTTCCCTCAATACCTCAGAAAGTGCTCCCTCAGTACCTCAGATGGTGATCCCTCAATACTTCAGAAAGTGGTCCCTCAGTACCTCAGATAGTTCTTCCTCAGTACCTCAGAAAGTGCTCCCTCAGTACCTCAGAAAGTGCTTCCTCAATACCTCAGAAAGTGCTCCCTCAGTACCTCAGATAGTCATCCCTCAATACCACAGAAAGTGCTCCCTCAATTCCTCAAAAAGTGCTTCCTCAATACCTCAGATAGTGGTCCCTCAATACCTCAGAAAGTGCTCCCTCAATACTTCAGAAAGTGGTCCCTCAGTACCTCAGATAGTCCTCCCTCAATACCTCAAAAAGTGCTTCCTCAATACCTCAGATAGTGGGCACTCAATACCTCAGAAAGTGGTCTCTCAATACTTCAGAAAGTGGTCCCTCAGTACCTCAGGTAGTTCTTCTCAGTACCTCAGATCGTGCTTCCTCAGTACCTACGAAGGTGCTCCCTCAATACCTCAGATAGTGCTTCCTCAGGACCTCAGAAAGTGCTCCCTCAATACCTCAGGTAGTTCTCCCTTAATCCCTCGAAAGTGCTCCCTCAATAACTCAGAGAGTGTTCCATCAGTACCTCAGAGAGTTATCCATCAATACCTCAGAAAATGCTCCCTCAGTACCTCAGATAGTCCTCCTTCAATACCTCAGAAAGTGCTCCCTCAATACCTCAGAAAGTGCTTCCTCAATGCCTCAGAAAGTGCTTCCTCAATACCTCAGATAGTGCTCCCTCAATGCCTCAGAAAGTGCTTACTCAATGCCTCAGAAAGTGCTTCCTCAATACATCAGATTGTGTTCCCTCAATACCTCAGAAACGGCTTCCTCAATACCTCAGAAAGTGCTCCCTCAATACCTCAGAAAGTGCTCCCTCAGTACCTCAGATAGTGCTCCCTCAGTTCCTCAGAAAGTGCTCCAACAATACCTCAGATAGTTCTCCCTCATTACCTCAGAGTGTGCTTCCTCAATACCTCAGAACATGCTCCCTCAGTACCTCAGATAGTGCTCCCTCAATACCTCAGAAAATGCTCCATCAATACCTCAGAAAGTGGTCCCTCAATACCGCAGAAAGTGCTCCCTCAATACTTCAGAAAGTGGTCCCTCAGTACTTCAGATAGTTCTTCCTCAGTACCTCAGAAAGTGCTCCCTCAGTATCTCAGATCGTGCTTCCTCCGTACCGACGAAGGTGCTCCCTCAATACCTCAGATAGTGCTTCCTCAGGACCTCAGAAAGTGCTCCCTCAATATCTCAGGTAGTTCTCCCTCAATCCCTCGAAAGTGCTCCCTCAATACCTCAGAGAGTGTTCCATCAGTACCTCAGAGAGTGCTCCATCAATACCTCAGAAAATGCTCCCTCAGTACCTCAGATAGTCCTCCTTCAATACCTCAGAAAGTGCTCCCTCAATACCTCAGAAAGTGCTTCCTCAATACCTCAGATAGTGCTCCATCAATACCTCAGAAAGTGCTCCCTCAATGCCTCAGATAGTGCTCCCTCACTACCTCAGAAAGTGCTCCCTCAATATCTCAGAAAGTGCTCCCTCAATACCTCAGAAAGTGCTTCCTCAATACCTCAGGTAGTGCTCCCTCAATGCCTCAGAAAGTGCTTACTCAATGCCTCAGAAAGTGCTCCCTCAATACCTTAGAAAGTGCTCCCTCAATACCTCATAAAGTGCTTCCTCAATACATCAGATTGTGTTCCCTCAATACCTCAGAAACGGCTTCCTCAATACCTCAGAAAGTGCTCCCTCAATACCTCAGAAAGTGCTCCCTCAGTACCTCAGATAGTGCTCCCTCAGTTCCTCAGAAAGTGCTCCAACAAT
This sequence comes from Chiloscyllium plagiosum, assembly GCF_037043375.1. Classification (NCBI taxonomy): domain Eukaryota; kingdom Metazoa; phylum Chordata; class Chondrichthyes; order Orectolobiformes; family Hemiscylliidae; genus Chiloscyllium; species Chiloscyllium plagiosum. The sequence goes on from NW_028270151.1 coordinate 101,355,686, forward strand.
ACCTCAGATAGTTCTCCCTCATTACCTCAGAGTGTGCTTCCTCAATACCTCAGAACATGCTCCCTCAGTACCTCAGATAGTGCTCCCTCAATACCTCAGAAAATGCTCCATCAATACCTCAGAAAGTGGTCCCTCAATACCGCAGAAAGTGCTCCCTCAATACTTCAGAAAGTGGTCCCTCAGTACTTCAGATAGTTCTTCCTCAGTACCTCAGAAAGTGCTCCCTCAGTATCTCAGATCGTGCTTCCTCCGTACCGACGAAGGTGCTCCCTCAATACCTCAGATAGTGCTTCCTCAGGACCTCAGAAAGTGCTCCCTCAATACCTCAGGTAGTTCTCCCTCAATCCCTCGAAAGTGCTCCCTCAATACCTCAGAGAGTGTTCCATCAGTACCTCAGAGAGTGCTCCATCAATACCTCAGAAAATGCTCCCTCAGGACCTCAGATAGTCCTCCTTCAATACCTCAGAAAGTGCTCCCTCAATACCTCAGAAAGTGCTTCCTCAATACCTCAGATAGTGCTCCATCAATACCTCAGAAAGTGCTCCCTCAATGCCTCAGATAGTGCTCCCTCACTACCTCAGAAAGTGCTCCATCAATACCTCAGAAAGTGCTCCCTCAATGCCTCAGATAGTGCTCCCTCACTACCTCAGAAAGTGCTCCCTCAATACCTCAGAAAGTGCTCCCTCAATGCCTCAGATAGTGCTACCTCAGTACCTCAGAAAGTGCTCCCTCAGTACCTCAGAAAGTGCTCCCTCAATACGTCAGATAGTGCTCCCTCAGTACCTCAATGCCTCAGAAAGTGCTTCCACAATACCTCAGAAAGTGCTTCCTCAATACCTCAGAAAGTGCTTCCTCAATACCTCAGATAGTGCTCCATCAATACCTCAGAAAGTGCTTGTTCAATACCCCAGAAAGTGCTCGCTCAATGCCTCAGATAGTGCTCCCTCACTACCTCAGAAAGTGCTCCCTCAATACCACAGAAAGTGCTCCCTCAATGCCTCAGATAGTGCTACCTCAGTACCTCAGAAAGTGCTCCCTCAGTACCTCAGATAGTGCTCCCTCTTTACCTCAGAAAGTGCTTCCTCAATACCTCAGATAGTGCTCCATCAATACCTCAGATAATTCTCCCTCAGTACCTCAGAGAGTTCTCCCTCAGTACCTCAGAAAGTGCTTCATCAATACCTCAGAAATTGCTTCCTCAATACCTCAGAAAGTGCTCCCTCAGTGCCTTAGATAGTGCTCCCTCAATACCTCAGATAGTTCTCCCTCAGTACCTCAGAAAGTGCTTCCTCAATACCTCAGAAATTGCTTCCTCAACACCTCAGAAAGTGCACCCTCAGTACCTTAGATAGTGCTCCCTCAATACCTCAGATAGTGCTCCCTCAATACCTCAGAATGTGCTCTTTCAATACCTCAGATATTTCTCCCTCAGTACCTCAGAAAGTGCTCCCTCAATACCTCAGAAAGTGCTCCCACAATACCTCAGAAAGTGCTTCCTCAATACCTCAGAAAGTGCTTCCTCAATACCTCAGAAAGTGCTCCCTCAGTACCTCAGATAGTCCTCCCTCAATACCTCAAAAAGTGCTTCCTCAATACCTCAGATAGTGGGCCCTCAATACCTCAGAAAGTGGTGTCTCAATACTTCAGAAAGTGGTCCGTCAGTACCTCAGATAGTTCTTCCTCAGTACCTCAGAAAGTGCTCCCTCAGTACCTCAGATCGTGCTTCCTCAGTACCTACGAAGGTGCTCCCTCAATACCTCAGATAGTGCTTCCTCAGGACCTCAGAAAGTGCTCCCTCAATACCTCAGGTAGTTCTCCCTCAATCCTTCGAAAGTGCTCCCTCAAAACCACAGTGAATGTTCCATCAGTACCTCAGAGAGTGCTCCATCAATACCTCAGAAAATGCTCCCTCAGTACCTCAGATAGTCCTCCTTCAATACCTCAGAAAGTGCTTCCTCAATACCTCAGAAAGTGCTTCCTCAATACCTCAGATAGTGCTCCATCAATACCTCAGAAAGTGCTTCCTCAATACCTCAGAAAGTGCTCCCTCAATGCCTCAGATAGTGCTCCCTCAATGCCTCAGATAGGGCTCCCTCAGTACCTCAGAAAGTGCTCCCTCAGTACCTCAGAAAGTGCTCTCTCGATACCTCAGATAGTGCTCCCTCAGTACCTCAGAAAGTGCTCCATCAATACCTCAGAAAGTGCTCCCTCAGTACCTCATGAAGTGTATCCTCAATAAAATAGATTGTGTTCCCTCAATGCCTCAGAAAGTGCTTTCACAATTCCTCAGAAAGTTCTCCCTCAGTACCTCAGATAGTTCTCCCTCAGTACCTCAGAAAGTGCTTCATCAATACCTCAGAAATTGCTTCCTCAACGACGCAGAAAGTGCAGCCTCAGTACCTCATAAAGTGCTTCCTCAATACATCAGATTGTGTTCCCTCAATACCTCAGAAAGTGCTTCCTCAATACCTCAGAAAGTGCTCCCTCAGTACCTCAGATAGTGCTCCCTCCATACCTCAGAAAATGCTCCTTCAATACCTCAGATATTTCTCCCTCAGTACCTCAGATAGAGCTCCCTCAATACCTCAGAGAGTGCTCCCTTTATACCTCAGAAAGTGCTTCCTCAATACCTCAGATAGTGCTCCATCAATACCTCAGAAAGTGCTTGTTCAATACCCCAGAAAGTGCTCGCTCAATGCCTCAGATAGTGCTCCCTCACTACCTCAGAAAGTGCTCCCTCAATACCACAGAAAGTGCTCCCTCAATGCCTCAGATAGTGCTACCTCAGTACCTCAGAAAGTGCTCCCTCAGTACCTCAGATAGTGCTCCCTCTTTACCTCAGAAAGTGCTTCCTCAATACCTCAGATAGTGCTCCATCAATACCTCAGATAGTTCTCCCTCAGTACCTCAGAGAGTTCTCCCTCAGTACCTCAGAAAGTGCTTCATCAATACCTCAGAAATTGCTTCCTCAATACCTCAGAAAGTGCTCCCTCAGTACCTTAGATAGTGCTCCCTCAATACCTTAGAAAGTGCTTCCTCAATACCTCAGAAAGTGCTCCCTCATTACCTCAGATAGTGCTCCCTCAATACCACAGAATGTGCTCCTTCAATACCTCAGATATTTCTCCCTCAGTACCTCAGAAAGTGCTCCCTCTATACCTCAGAAAGTGCTCCCTCAATACCTCAGAAAGTGCTTCCTCAATACCTCAGAAAGTGCTTCCTCAATACCTCAGAAAGTGCTCCCTCAGTACCTCAGATAGTCCTCCCTTAAGACCTCAAAAAGTGCTTCCTCAATACCTCAGATAGTGGGCCCTCAATACCTCAGAAAGTGGTGTCTCAATACTTCAGAAAGTGGTCCCTCAGTACCTCAGATAGTTCTTCCTCAGTACCTCAGAAAGTGCTCCCTCAGTACCTCAGATCGTGCTTCCTCAGTACCTACGAAGGTGCTCCCTCAATACCTCAGATAGTGCTTCCTCAGGACCTCAGAAAGTGCTCCCTCAATACCTCAGGTAGTTCTCCCTCAATCCCTCGAAAGTGCTCCCTCAATACCTCAGAGAGTGTTCCATCAGTACCTCAGAGAGTTATCCATCAATACCTCAGAAAATACTCCCTCAGTACCTCAGATAGTCCTCCTTCAATACCTAAGAAAGTGCTCCCTCAGTACCTCAGATAGTGCTCCCTCCATACCTCAGAAAGTGCTCCTTCAATACCTCAGATATTTCTCCCTCAGTACCTCAGATAGTGCTCCCTCAATACCTCAGAGAGTGCTCCCTTTATACCTCAGAATGTGCTTCCTCAATACCTCATAACTTGCTCCCTCAGTACCTCAGATAGTGCTCCGACAATACCTCAGAAAATGCTCCCTCAATACCTCAGAAAGTGCTTTCTCAATACCTCAGATAGTGCTCCATCATTACCTCAGATTGTTCTCCCTCAGTACCTCAGATAGTTCTCCCTCAGTACCTCAGAAAGTGCTTCCTCAATACCTCAGAAATTGCTTCCTCAACACCTCAGAAAGTGCACCCTCAGTACCTTAGCTAGTGCTCCCTCAATACCTCAGAAAGTGCTCCCTCAATACCTCATAAAGTGCTTCCTCAATACATCAGATTGTGTTCCCTCAATACCTCAGAAATTGCTTCCTCAATACCTCAGAAAGTGCTCCCTCAGAACCTCAGATAGTGCTCCCTCAATACCTCAGAAAGTGCTCCTTCAATACCTCAGATATTTCTCCCTCAGTACCTCAGATAGTGCTCCCTCAATACCTCAGAAAGTGCTCCCTCAATACCTCAGAAAGTGCTTCCTCAAAACCTCATAACTTGCTCCCTCAATACCTCAAATAGTGCTCCCACAATACCTCAGAAAATGCTCCCACAATACCTCAGAAAGTGCTTCCTCAATACAACAGAAAGTGCTCCCTCAATACCTCAGAAAATGCTCCCTCAATGCCTCAGATAGTGCACCCTGAGTACCTTAGATAGTGCTCCCTCAATACCTCATAAAGTGCTTCCTCAATACATCAGATTGTGTTCCCTCAATACCTCAGAAAGTGCTCCTTCAATACCTCAGATATTTCTCCCTCAGTACCTCAGATAGTGCTCCCTCAATACCTCAGAAAGTGCTCCCTCAATACCTCAGAAAGTGCTTCCTCAATACCTCATAACTTGCTCCCTCAGTACCTCAAATAGTGCTCCCACAATACCTCAGAAAATGCTCCCTCAATACCTCAGAAAGTGCTTCCTCAATACAACAGAAAGTGCTCCCTCAATACCTCAGAAAATGCTCACTCAGTACCTCAGATAATCCTCCTTCAATACCTCAGAAAGTGCTCCATCAATACCTCAGAAAGTGCTTCCTCAATACCTCAGAAAGTGCTCCCTCAATGCCTCAGATAGTGCACCCTGAGTACCTTAGATAGTGCTCACTCAATAATTCATAAAGTGCTTCCTCAATACATCAGATTGTGTTCCCTCAATACTTCAGAACGTGCTTCCTCAATACCTCAGAAAGTGCTCCCTCAGTACCTCAGATAGTGCTCCCTCAATACCTCAGAAAGTGCTCCTTCAATACCTCAGATATTTCTCCCTCAGTACCTCAGAAAGTGCTCCCTCAATATCTCAGAAATTTGCTCCCTCAGGACGTCAGATCGTGCTTCCTCTGTACCTCAGAAAGTGCTCCCTCAGTACCTCAGATAGTCCTCCCTCAATACCTCAGAAAGTGCTTCCTCAATACCTCAGAAAGTGCTTCATCAATACCTGAGAAAGTGCTTCCTCAATACCTCAGATAGTGCTCCCTCAATACCTCAGAATGTGCTTCCTCAAAACCTTAGAAAGTGCTTCCTCAGTACCTCAGATAGTGCTCCCTTAATAACTCAGAAACTGCTCCCTCAATACCTCAGAAAGTGCTCCCTCAATACCTCATACAGTGCTTCCTCAATACTTCAGATTTTGTTCCCTCAATAACACAGAATGTGCTCCATGAATACCTCAGATAGTTCTCCCTCAGTACCTCAGATAGTTCTCCCTCATTACCTCAGATAGTTCTCCCTCAGTACCTCAGAAAGTGCTTCATCAATACCTCAGAAAGTGCTTCCTCAACACCTCAAAAAGTGCACCCTCAATACCTCAGAAAGTGCTTCCTCAATACCTCAGAAAGTGCTCCCTCAGTACCTCAGATAGTCATCCCTCAATACCACAGAAAGTGCTCCCTCAATTCCTCAAAAAGTGCTTCCTCAATACCTCAGATAGTGGTCCCTCAATACCTCAGAAAGTGCTCCCTCAATACTTCAGAAAGTGGTCCCTCAGTACCTCAGATAGTCCTCCCTCAATACCTCAAAAAGTGCTTCCTCAATACCTCAGATAGTGGGCACTCAATACCTCAGAAAGTGGTCTCTCAATACTTCAGAAAGTGGTCCCTCAGTACCTCAGATAGTTCTTCCTCAGTACCTCAGATCGTGCTTCCTCAGTACCTACGAAGGTGCTCCCTCAATACCTCAGATAGTTCTTCCTCAGGACCTCAGAAAGTGCTCCCTCAATACCTCAGGTAGTTCTCCCTCAATCCCTCGAAAGTGCTCCCTCAATACCTCAGAGAGTGTTCCATCAGTACCTCAGAGAGTTATCCATCAATACCTCAGAAAATGCTCCCTCAGTACCTCAGATAGTCCTCCTTCAATACCTCAGAAAGTGCTCCCTCAATACCTCAGAAAGTGCTTCCTCAATACCTCAGAAAGTGCTTCCTCAATACCTCAGATAGTGCTCCCTCAATGCCTCAGAAAGTGCTTACTCAATGCCTCAGAAAGTGCTCCCTCAATACCTTAGAAAGTGCTCCCTCAATACCTCATAAAGTGCTTCCTCAATACATCAGATTGTGTTCCCTCAATACCTCAGAAACGGCTTCCTCAATACCTCAGAAAGTGCTCCCTCAATACCTCAGAAAGTGCTCCCTCAGTACCTCAGATAGTGCTCCCTCAGTTCCTCAGAAAGTGCTCCAACAATACCTCAGATAGTTCTCCCTCAGTACCTCAGAGTGTGCTTCCTCAATACCTCAGAACATGCTCCCTCAGTACCTCAGATAGTGCTCCCTCAATCCTCAGAAAATGCTCCATCAATACCTCAGAAAGTGGTCCCTCAATACCGCAGAAAGTGCTCCCTCAATACTTCAGAAAGTGGTCCCTCAGTACTTCAGATAGTTCTTCCTCAGTACCTCAGAAAGTGCTCCCTCAGTATCTCAGATCGTGCTTCCTCCGTACCGATGAAGGTGCTCCCTCAATACCTCAGATCGTGCTTCCTCAGGACCTCAGAAAGTGCTCCCTCAATACCTCAGGTAGTTCTCCCTCAATCCCTCGAAAGTGCTCCCTCAATACCTCAGAGAGTGTTCCATCAGTACCTCAGAGAGTGCTCCATCAATACCTCAGAAAATGCTCCCTCAGTACCTCAGATAGTCCACCTTCAATACCTCAGAAAGTGCTCCCTCAATACCTCAGAAAGTGCTCCTTCAATACCTCAGATATTTCTCCCTCAGTACCTCAGATAGTGCTCCCTCAATACCTCAGAAAGTGCTCCCTCATTACCTCAGATAGTGCTCCCTCAATACCACAGAATGTGCTCCTTCAATACCTCAGATATTTCTCCCTCAGTACCTCAGAAAGTGCTCCCACAATACCTCAGAAAGTGCTCCCTCAATACCTCAGAAAGTGCTTCCTCAATACCTCAGAAAGTGCTTCCTCAATACCTCAGAAAGTGCTCCCTCAATACCACAGAATGTGCTCCTTCAATACCTCAGATATTTCTCCCTCAGTACCTCAGAAAGTGCTCCCTCAATACCTCAGAAAGTGCTCCCTCAATACCTCAGAAAGTGCTTCCTCAATACCTCAGAAAGTGCTTCCTCAATACCTCAGAAAGTGCTCCCTCAATACCTCAGAAAGTGCTCCCTCAGAACCTCAGATAGTGCTCCCTCAATACCTCAGAAAGTGCTCCTTCAATACCTCAGATATTTCTCCCTCAGTACCTCAGATAGTGTTCCCTCAATACCTCAGAAAGTGCTTCCTCAATAACTCAGAAAGTGCTCCCTCAGAACCTCAGATAGTGCTCCCTCAATACCTCAGAAAGTGCTCCTTCAATACCTCAGATATTTCTCCCTCAGTACCTCAGATAGTGCTCCCTCAATACCTCAGAAAGTGCTCCCTCAATACCTCAGAAAGTGCTTCCTCAATACCTCAGAAAGTGCTTCCTCAATACAACAGAAAGTGCTCCCTCAATACCTCAGAAAATGCTCCCTCAATGCCTCAGTTAGTGCACCCTGAGTACCTTAGATAGTGCTCCCTCAATACCTCATAAAGTGCTTCCTCAATACATCAGATTGTGTTCCCTCAATACCTCAGAAAGTGCTCCTTCAATACCGCAGATATTTCTCCCTCTGTACCTCAGATAGTGCTCCCTCAATAACACAGAAAGTGCTCCCTCAATACCTCAGAAAGTGCTTCCTCAATACCTCATAACTTGCTCCCTCAGTACCTCAAATAGTGCTCCCACAATACCTCAGAAAATGCTCCCTCAATACCTCAGAAAGTGCTCCCTCAATACCTCAGAAAATGCTCACTCAGTACCTCAGATAATCCTCCTTCAATACCTCAGAAATTGCTCCATCAATACCTCAGAAAGTGCTTCCTCAATACCTCAGAAAGTGCTCCCTCAATGCCTCAGATAGTGCACCCTGAGTACCTTAGATAGTGCTCCCTCAATATTTCATAAAGTGCTTCCTCAATACATCAGATTGTGTTCCCTCAATACCTCAGAACGTGCTTCCTCAATACCTCAGAAAGTGCTCCCTCAGTACCTCAGATAATGCTCCCTCAATACCTCAGAAAGTGCTCCTTCAATACCTCAGATATTTCTCCCTCAGTACCTCAGTATGTGCTCCCTCAATACCTCAGAAAGTGCTCCCTCAGTACGTCAGATCGTGCTTCCTCAGTACCTCAGAAAGTGCTCCCTCAGTACCTCAGATAGTCCTCCCTCAATACCTCAGAAAGTGCTTCCTTATTACCTCAGAAAGTGCTTCCTCAATACCTCAGAAAGTGCTTCCTCAATACCTCAGATAGTGCTCCCTCAATACCTCAGAAAGTGCTTCCTCAAAACCTTAGAAATGCTTCCTCAGTACCTCAGATAGTGCTCCCTTAATAACTCAGAAACTGCTCCCTCAATACCTCAGAAAGTTCTCCCTCAATACCTCATACAGTGCTTCCTCAATACTTCAGATTTTGTTCCCTCAATACCACAGAATGTGCTCCATGAATACCTCAGATAGTTCTCCCTCAGTACCTCAGATAGTTCTCCCTCATTACCTCAGATAGTTCTCCCTCAGTACCTCAGAAAGTGCCTCATCAATACCTCAGAAAGTGCTTCCACAACACCTCAAAAAGTGCACCCTCAGTACCTCCGAAGGTGCTCCCTCAATACCTCAGAAATTGCTCCCTCAATACATCATAAAGTGATTCCAGAATACATCAGATTGTGTTCCCTCAATACCTCAGAAAGTGCTCCCTCAGTACCTCAGATGGTGATCCCTCAATACTTCAGAAAGTGGTCCCTCAGTACCTCAGATAGTTCTTCCTCAGTACCTCAGAAAGTGCTCCCTCAGTACCTCAGAAAGTGCTTCCTCAATACCTCAGAAAGTGCTCCCTCAATATCTCAGAAAGTGCTTCCTCAATACCTCAGAAGGTGCTCCCTCAGTACCTCAGATAGTCATCCCTCAATACCACAGAAAGTGCTCCCTCAATTCCTCAAAAAGTGCTTCCTCAATACCTCAGATAGTGGTCCCTCAATACCTCAGAAAGTGCTCCCTCAATACTTCAGAAAGTGGTCCCTCAGTACCTCAGATAGTCCTCCCTCAATACCTCAAAAAGTGCTTCCTCAATACCTCAGATAGTGGGCACTCAATATCTCAGAAAGTGGTCTCTCAATACTTCAGAAAGTGGTCCCTCAGTACCTCAGATAGTTCTTCTCAGGACCTCAGATCGTGCTTCCTCAGTACCTACGAAGGTGCTCCCTCAATACCTCAGATAGTGCTTCCTCAGGACCTCAGAAAGTGCTCCCTCAATACCTCAGGTAGTTCTCCCTCAATCCCTCGAAAGTGCTCCCTCAATACCTCAGAGAGTGTTCCATCAGTACCTCAGAGAGTTATCCATCAATACCTCAGAAAATGCTCCCTCAGTACCTCAGATAGTCCTCCTTCAATACCTCAGAAAGTGCTCCCTCAATACCTCAGAAAGTGCTTCCTCAATACCTCAGAAAGTGCTTCCTCAATACCTCAGATAGTGCTCCCTGAATGGCTCAGAAAGTGCTTACTCAATGCCTCAGAAAGTGCTCCCTCAATACCTTAGAAAGTGCTCCCTCAATACCTCATAAAGTGCTTCCTCAATACATCAGATTGTGTTCCCTCAATACCTCAGAAACGACTTCCTCAATACCTCAGAAAGTGCTCCCTCAATACCTCAGAAAGTGCTCCCTCAGTACCTCAGATAGTGCTCCCTCAGTTCCTCAGAAAGTGCTCCAACAATACCTCAGATAGTTCTCCCTCAGTACCTCAGAGTGTGCTTCCTCAATACCTCAGAACATGCTCCCTCAGTACCTCAGATAGTGCTCCCTCAATACCTCAGAAAATGCTCCATCAATACCTCAGAAAGTGGTCCCTCAATACCGCAGAAAGTGCTCCCTCAATACTTCAGAAAGTGGTCCCTCAGTACTTCAGATAGTTCTTCCTCAGTACCTCAGAAAGTGCTCCCTCAGTATCTCAGATCGTGCTTCCTCCGTACCGACGAAGGTGCTCCCTCAATACCTCAGATAGTGCTTCCTCAGGACCTCAGAAAGTGCTCCCTCAATATCTCAGGTAGTTCTCCCTCAATCCCTCGAAAGTGCTCCCTCAATACCTCAGAGAGTGTTCCATCAGTACCTCAGAGAGTGCTCCATCAATACCTCAGAAAATGCTCCCTCAGTACCTCAGATAGTCCTCCTTCAATACCTCAGAAAGTGCTCCCTCAATACCTCAGAAAGTGCTTCCTCAATACCTCAGAAAGTGCTTCCTCAATACCTCAGATAGTGCTCCATCAATACCTCAGAAAGTGCTCCCTCAATGCCTCAGATAGTGCTCCCTCACTACCTCAGAAAGTGCTCCCTCAATACCTCAGAAAGTGCTCCCTCAATGCCTCAGATAGTGCTACCTCAGTACCTCAGAAAGTGCTCCCTCAGTACCTCAGAAAGTGCTCCCTCAATACGTCAGATAGTGCTCCCTCAGTACCTCAATGCCTCAGAAAGTGCTTCCACAATACCTCAGAAAGTGCTTCCTCAATACCTCAGAAAGTGCTTCCTCAATACCTCAGATAGTGCTCCATCAATACCTCAGAAAGTGCTTGTTCAATACCCCAGAAAGTGCTCGCTCAATGCCTCAGATAGTGCTCCCTCACTACCTCAGAAAGTGCTCCCTCAATACCACAGAAAGTGCTCCCTCAATGCCTCAGATAGTGCTACCTCAGTACCTCAGAAAGTGCTCCCTCAGTACCTCAGATAGTGCTCCCTCTTTACCTCAGAAAGTGCTTCCTCAATACCTCAGATAGTGCTCCATCAATACCTCAGATAGTTCTCCCTCAGTACCTCAGAGAGTTCTCCCTCAGTACCTCAGAAAGTGCTTCATCAATACCTCAGAAATTGCTTCCTCAATACCTCAGAAAGTGCTCCCTCAGTACCTTAGATAGTGCTCCCTCAATACCTCAGAAAGTGCTCCCTCAATACCTCATAAAGTGCTTCCTCAATACATCAGATTGTGTTCCCTCAATTCCTCAGAAAGTGCTTCCTCAATACCTCAGAAAGTGCTCCCTCATTACCTCAGATAGTGCTCCCTCAATACCTCAGAATGTGCTCTTTCAATACCTCAGATATTTCTCCCTCAGTACCTCAGAAAGTGCTCCCTCAATACCTCAGAAAGTGCTCCCTCAATACCTCAGAAAGTGCTTCCTCAATACCTCAGAAAGTGCTTCCTCAATACCTCAGAAAGTGCTCCCTCAGTACCTCAGATAGTCCTCCCTCAATACCTCAAAAAGTGCTTCCTCAATACCTCAGATAGTGGGCCCTCAATACCTCAGAAAGTGGTGTCTCAATACTTCAGAAAGTGGTCCGTCAGTACCTCAGATAGTTCTTCCTCAGTACCTCAGAAAGTGCTCCCTCAGTACCTCTGATCGTGCTTCCTCAGTACCTACGAAGGTGCTCCCTCAATACCTCAGATAGTGCTTCCTCAGGACCTCAGAAAGTGCTCCCTCAATACCTCAGGTAGTTCTCCCTCAATCGCTCGAAAGTGCTCCCTCAATACCACAGTGAATGTTCCATCAGTACCTCAGAGAGTGCTCCATCAATACCTCAGCAAATGCTCCCTCAGTACCTCAGATAGTCCTCCTTCAATACCTCAGAAAGTGCTTCCTCAATACCTCAGAAAGTGCTTCCTCAATACCTCAGATAGTGCTCCATCAATACCTCAGAAAGTGCTTCCTCAATACCTCAGAAAGTGCTCCCTCAATGCCTCAGATAGTGCTCCCTCACGACCTCAGAAAGTGCTCGCTCAATACCTCAGAAAGTGCTCCCTCAATGCCTCAGATAGGGCTCCCTCAGTACCTCAGAAAGTGCTCCCTCAGTACCTCAGAAAGTGCTCTCTCAATACCTCAGATAGTGCTCCCTCAGTACCTCAGAAAGTGCTCCATCAATACCTCAGAAAGTGCTCCCTCAGTACCTCATGAAGTGTATCCTCAATAAAATAGATTGTGTTCCCTCAATGCCTCAGAAAGTGCTTCCACAATTCCTCAGAAAGTTCTCCCTCAGTACCTCAGATAGTTCTCCCTCAGTACCTCAGAAAGTGCTTCATCAATACCTCAGAAATTGCTTCCTCAACGACGCAGAAATTGCACCCTTAATACCTCATAAAGTGCTTCCTCAATACATCAGATTGTGTTCCCTCAATACCTCAGAAAGTGCTTCCTCAATACCTCAGAAAGTGCTCCCTCAGTACCTCAGATAGTGCTCCCTCCATACCTCAGAAAATGCTCCTTCAATACCTCAGATATTTCTCCCTCAGTACCTCAGATAGTGCTCCCTCAATACCTCAGAGAGTGCTCCCTTTATACCTCAGAAAGTGCTTCCTCAATACCTCAGATAGTGCTCCATCAATACCTCAGAAAGTGCTTGTTCAATACCCCAGAAAGTGCTCGCTCAATGCCTCAGATAGTGCTCCCTCACTATCTCAGAAAGTGCTCCCTCAATACCACAGAAAGTGCTCCCTCAATGCCTCAGATAGTGCTACCTCAGTACCTCAGAAAGTGCTCCCTCAGTACCTCAGATAGTGCTCCCTCTTTACCTCAGAAAGTGCTTCCTCAATACCTCAGATAGTGCTCCATCAATACCTCAGAAAGTGCTCCCTCAATGCCTCAGATAGTGCTCCCTCACTACCTCAGAAAGTGCTCCCTCAATACCTCAGAAAGTGCTCCCTCAATACCTCAGAAAGTGCTTCCTCAATACCTCAGATAGTGCTCCCTCAATGCCTCAGAAAGTGCTTACTCAATGCCTCAGATAGTGGGCCCTCAATACCTCAGAGATTGCTTCCTCAATAATTCAGAAAGTGCTCCCTCAGTACCTTAGAAAGTGCTCCCTCAATACCTCAGAAAGTGCTCCCTCAATACCTCATAAAGTGCTTCCTCAATACATCAGATTGTGTTCCCTCAATTCCTCAGAAAGTGCTTCCTCAATACCTCAGAAAGTGCTCCCACATTACCTCAGATAGTGCTCCCTCAATACCACAGAATGTGCTCCTTCAATACCTCAGATATTTCTCCCTCAGTACCTCAGAAAGTGCTCCCTCAATACCTCAGAAAGTGCTCCCTCAATACCTCAGAAAGTGCTTCCTCAATACCTCAGAAAGTGCTTCCTCAATACCTCAGTAAGTGCTCCCTCAGTACCTCAGATAGTCCTCCCTTAATACCTCAAAAAGTGCTTCCTCAATACCTCAGATAGTGGGCCCTCAATACCTCAGAAAGTGGTGTCTCAATACTTCAGAAAGTGGTCCCTCAGTACCTCAGATAGTTCTTCCTCAGTACCTCAGAAAGTGCTCCCTCAGTACCTCAGATCGTGCTTCCTCAGTACCTACGAAGGTGCTCCCTCAATACCTCAGATAGTGCTTCCTCAGGACCTTAGAAAGTGCTCCCTCAATACCTCAGGTAGTTCTCCCTCAATCCCTCGAAAGTGCTCCCTCAATACCTCAGAGAGTGTTCCATCAGTACCTCAGAGAGTTATCCATCAATACCTCAGAAAATACTCCCTCAGTACCTCAGATAGTCCTCCTTCAATACCTAAGAAAGTGCTCCCTCAGTACCTCAGATAGTGCTTCCTCCATACCTCAGAAAGTGCTCCTTCAATACCTCAGATATTTCTCCCTCAGTACCTCAGATAGTGCTCCCTCAATACCTCAGAGTGCTCCCTTTATACCTCAGAAAGTGCTTCCTCAATACCTCATAACTTGCTCCCTCAGTACCTCAGATAGTGCTCCCACAATACCTCAGAAAATGCTCCCTCAATACCTCAGAAAGTGCTTTCTCAATACCTCAGATAGTGCTCCATCATTACCTCAGATTGTTCTCCCTCAGTACCTCAGATAGTTCTCCCTCAGTACCTCAGAAAGTGCTTCCTCAATACCTCAGAAATTGCTTCCTGAACACCTCAGGAAGTGCAACGCAGTACCTTAGATAGTGCTCCCTCAATACCTCAGAAAGTGCTCCCTCAATACCTCATAAAGTGCTTCCTCAATACATCAGATTGTGTTCCCTCAATACCTCAGAAAGTGCTTCCTCAATACCTCAGAAAGTGCTCCCTCAGAACCTCAGATAGTGCTCCCTCAATACCTCAGAAAGTGCTCCTTCAATACCTCAGATATTTCTCCCTCAGTACCTCAGATAGTGCTCCCTCAATACCTCAGAAAGTGCTCGCTCAATACCTCAGAAAGTGCTTCCTCAAAACCTCATAACTTGCTCCCTCAATACCTCAAATAGTGCTCCCACAATACCTCAGAAAATGATCCCTCAATACCTCAGAAAGTGCTTCCTCAATACAACAGAAAGTGCTCCCTCAATACCTCAGAAAATGCTCCCTCAATGCCTCAGATAGTGCACCCTGAGTACCTTAGATAGTGCTCCCTCAATACCTCATAAAGTGCTTCCTCAATACATCAGATTGCGTTCCCTCAATACCTCAGAAAGTGCTCCTTCAATACCTCAGATATTTCTCCCTCAGTACCTCAGATAGTGCTCCCTCAATACCTCAGAAAGTGCTCCCTCAATACCTCAGAAAGTGCTTCCTCAATACCTCATAACTTGCTCCCTCAGTACCTCAAATAGTGCTCCCATAATACCTCAGAAAATGCTCCCTCAATATCTCAGAAAGTGCTTCCTCAATACAACAGAAAGTGCTCCCTCAATACCTCAGAAGATGCTCACTCAGTACCTCAGATAATCCTCATTCAATACCTCAGAAAGTGCTCCATCAATACCTCAGAAAGTGCTTCCTCAATACCTCAGAAAGTGCTCCCTCAATGCCTCAGATAGTGCACCCTGAGTACCTTAGATAGTGCTCCCTCAATATTTCATAAAGTGCTTCCTCAATACATCAGATTGTGTTCCCTCAATACTTCAGAACGTGCTTCCTCAATACCTCAGAAAGTGCTCCTTCAATACCTCAGATATTTCTCCCTCAGTACCTCAGAAAGTTCTCCCTCAATATCTCAGATATTTCTCCCTCAGTACCTCAGATAGTGCTCCCTCAATACCTCAGAAAGTGCTCCTTCAATACCTCAGATATTTCTCCCTCAGTACCTCAGAAAGTGCTCCCTCAATATCTCAGATATTTGCTCCCTCAGGACGTCAGATCGTGCTTCCTCAGTACCTCAGAAAGTGCTCCCTCAGTACCTCAGATAGTCCTCCCTCAATACCTCAGAAAGTGCTTCCTCAATACCTCAGAAAGTGCTTCATCAATACCTGAGAAAGTGCTTCCTCAATACCTCAGATAGTGCTCCCTCAATACCTCAGAAAGTGCTTCCTCAAAACCTTAGAAAGTGCTTCCTCAGTACCTCAGATAGTGCTCCCTTAATACCTCAGAAACTTCTCCCTCAATACCTCAGAAAGTGCTCCCTCAATACCTCATACAGTGCTCCCTCAGTTCCTCAGAAAGTGCTCCAACAATACCTCAGATAGTTCTCCCTCAGTACCTCAGAGTGTGCTTCCTCAATACCTCAGAACATGCTCCCTCAGTACCTCAGATAGTGCTCCCTCAATACCTCAGAAAATGCTCCATCAATACCTCAGAAAGTGGTCCCTCAATACCGCAGAAAGTGCTCCCTCAATACTTCAGAGAGTGGTCCCTCAGTACTTCAGATAGTTCTCCCTCAGTACCTCAGATAGTTCTCCCTCAGTACCTCAGATAGTTCTCCCTCAGTACCTCAGAAAGTGCTTCATCAATACCTCATAAAGTGCTTCCTCAATACATCAGATTGCGTTCCCTCAATACCTCAGAAAGTGCTTCCTCAATACTTCAGAAAGTGCTCCCTCAGTACCTCAGATAGTGCTCCCTCAGTACCTCAGAAAGTGCTCCTTCAAGACCTCAGATAGTTCTCCCTCAGTACCTCAGATAGTGCTCCCTCAATACCTCAGAAAGTGCTCCCTCAATACCTCAGAATGTGCTCCCTCAATACCTCATAACTTGCTCCCTCAGTACCTCAGATAGTGCTCCCACAATACCTCAGAAAATGCTCCATCAATACCTCAGAAAGTGCTTCCTCAATACCTCAGAAAGTGCTCCCTCAATACCTCAGATAGTGCTTCCTCAATACCTCAGAAACTGCTCCCTCAGTACCTCAGATAGTCCTCCCTCAATACCTCAGATAGTGATCCCTCAATACCTCAGAAAGTGCTTCCTCAATACTTCAGAAAGTAGTCCCTCAGAACCTCAGATAGTTCTCCATCAGTACCTCAGAAAGTGCTCCCTCAGTACATCAGATCGTGCTTCCTCAGTACCTCAGAAAGTGCTCCGTCAGTACCTCAGATAGTCCTCCCTCAATACCTCAGAAAGTGCTCCCTCAATACCTCAGGAAGTGCTTCCTCAAAACCTCAGAAAGTGCGTACTCAGTACCTCAGATAGTGCTCCCTTAATACCTCAGAAACTGCTCCCTCAATACCTCAGAAAGTGCACCCTCAGTACCTCAGATAGTGCTCCCTCAATACCTCAGAAAGTGCTCCTTCCATACCTCAGATATTTCTCCCTCAGTACCTCAGATAGTGCTCCCACAATACCTCAGAAAATGCTCCCTCAATACTCAGAAAGTGCTTCCTCGATACCTCAGAAAGTGCTCCATGATTACCTCAGATAGTTCTCCCTCAGTACCACAGATAGTTCTCCCTCAGTACCTCAGAAAGTGCTTCATCAATACCTCAGAAATTGCTCCCTCTGTACCTCAGATAGTGGTCCCTCAATACCTCAGAAAGTGCTCCCTCAATACCTCAGAAAGTGCTCCATGATTACCTCAGATAGTTCTCCCTCAGTACCACAGATAGTTCTCCCTCAGTACCTCAGAAAGTGCTTCATCAATACCTCAGAAATTGCTCCCTCTGTACCTCAGATAGTGGTCCCTCAATACCTCAGAAAGTGCTCCCTCAATACTTCAGAAAGTGGTCCCTCAGTACCTCAGATAGTTCTCCCTCAGTACCTCAGAAAGTGCTCCCTCAATACCTCAGGTAATTCTCCCTCAATACCTCGAAAGTGCTCCCTCAATACTACAGAAAGTGTTCCATCAGTACCTCAGATAGTGCTCCCTCAATACCTCAGAAAGTGCTCCCTCAATATCTCAGAAAGTGCTTCCTCAATACCTCAGATAGTGCTCCATCAATACCTCAGAAAGTGCTTCCTAAAAACCTCAGAAATTGCTCCCTCAGTACCTCAGATAGTGCTCCCTCAATACCTCAGAAAGTGCTCACTCAATACCACAGAAAGTGCTCCCTCAGTACCTCATAAAGTTCTTCCTCAATACATCAGATTGTGTTCCCTCAATACCTCAGAAAGTGCTTCCACAATACCTCAGAAAGTGCTCCATCAATACCTCAGATAGTTCTCCCTCAGTCCCTCAGATAATTCTCCCTCAGTACCTCAGATAGTTCTCCCTCAGTACCTCAGAAAGTGCTTCATCAATACCTCAGAAATGGCTTCCTCAACACCTCAGAGAGTGCACCCTCACTACCTTAGATAGTGCCCCCTCAATACCTCATAAAGTGCTCCCTCAATATCTCATAAAGTGCTTCCTCAATACCTCAGAAAGTGCTCCCTCAATACCTCAGAAAGTGCTTCCTCAATACCTCAGAAAGTGCTCCCTCAGAACCTCAGATAGTCCTCCCTCAATACCTCAGAAAGTGCTCCCTCAATACCTCAAAAAGTGATTCCTCAATACTCCAGAAAGTGGTCCCTCAATACCTCAGACAGTTCTCCCTCAGTACCTCAGAAAGTGCTCCCTCAGTACGTCAGATTGTGCTTCCTCAGTGCCTCTGAAGGTGCGCCCTCAATATCTCAGATAGTGCTTCCTCAGTACCTCAGAGAGTGCTCCCTCAATGCCTCAGAAAGTGCTTCCTCAATACCTCAGAAAGTGCTCCCCCAATACCTCAGAAAGTGCTCCCTCAATACCTCAGAACTTGATCCCTCAGTACCTCAGATAGTGCTCCCTCAATACCTCAGAAAATGCTCCCTCAATACCTCAGAAAGTGCTTCCTCAATACCTCAGAAAGTGCTCCCCCAATACCTCAGAAAGTGCTCCCTCAATACCTCATAAAGTGCTTCCTCAATACATCAGATTGTGTTCCCTCAATACCTCAGAAAGTGCTTCCTCAATACCTCAGAAAATGCTCCCTCAATACCTCAGAACTTGATCCCTCAGTACCTCAGATAGTGCTCCCTCAATACCTCAGAAAATGCTCCCTCAATACCTCAGAAAGTGCTTCCTCAATACCTCAGAAAGTGCTCCCTCAATACCTCAGAAAGTGCTTCCTCAATACCTCAGATAGTTCTCCCTCAGCACCTCAGATCGTGCTTCCTCAGTACCTCCGAAGGTGCTCCCTCAATACCTCAGATAGTGCTTCCTCAGTACCTCAGAAAGTGCTCCCTCAATACCTCAGAAAATGCTCCCTCAGTACCTCAGATAGTCCTCCTTCAATACCTCAGAAAGTGCTCCCTTAATACCTCAGAAAGTGCTTCCTCAATATCTCAGAAAGTTCTTCCTCAGTACCTCAAATAGTGCTCCATCAATACCTTAGAAAGTGCTTCCTCAAACCCTCAGAAAGTGCTCTCTCAATGCCTCAGATAGTGCTCCCTCAGTACCTCAGAAAGTTCTCCCGCAATACCTCGGAACGTGCTCCCTCAGTACCTCATGAAGTGCTTCCTCAATAAATCAGATTGTGTTTCCTCAATACCTCAGAAAGTGCTTCCTCAATTCCTCAGAAAGTGCTCCCACAGTACCTCAGATAGTGCTCCCTCAATACCTCAGATAGTACTCCATCAATACCTCAGAAAGTGCTTCCTCAACACCTCAGAAAGTGCAGCCTCAGTGCCTTAGATAGTGCTCCCTCAATGCCTCAGTATGTGCTCCCTCAATACCTCATGAAGTGCTTTTTCAATACATCAGATTGTGTTCCCCCAATACCTCAGAAAGTGCCTCCTCAATACCTCAGAAAGTCCTCCCTCAGTACCTCAGATAGTGCTCCCTCAATACCTCCGAATGTGCTCCTTCAATACCTCAGATATTTTTCCCTCTGTACCTCAGATAGTGCTCCCTCAATAACTCAGAAAGTGCTCCCTCAATACCTCAGAAAGTGCTTCCTCAATACCTCATAACTTGCTCCCTCAGTACCTCAGATAGTGCTCCCACAATACCTCAGAAAATGCTCCCTCAATACCTCAGAAAGTGCTTCCTCAATACCTCAGAAAGTGCTCCCTCAATACCTCAGAAAGTGCTTCCTCAATACCTCAGAAAGTGCTCTCTCAGTACCTCAGATAGTCCTCCCTCAATACCTCAGATAGTGGTCCCTCAATACCTCAGAAAGTGTTTCCTCAAAACTTCAGAAAGTGGTCCCTCAGTACCTCAGATAGTTCTCCCTCAATACCTCAGAAGGTGCTCCCACAGTACGTCAGATCGTGCTTCCTCAGTACCTCAGAAAGTGCTCCCTCAGTACCTCAGATAGTCCTCCCTCAATACCTTAGAAAGTGCTCCCTCAATACCTCAGAATGTGCTTCCTCAATACCTCAGAAAGTGCTTCCTCAATACCTCAGATAGTGCTCCCTCAATACCTCAGAAAGTGCTTCCTCAAAACCTCAGAAAGTGCTTTCTCAGTACCTCAGAGAGTGCTCCCTTAATACCTCAGAAATTGCTCCCTCAATACCTCAGAAAGTGCACCCTCAGTACCTCAGATAGTGCTCCCTCAATACCACAGAAAGTGCTCCCTCAATACCACATACAGTGCTTCCTCAATACATCAGATTGTGTTCCCTCAATACCTCAGAAAGTGCTCACTCAATACCTCAGAAAGTGCTCCATGAATACCTCAGATAGTTCTCCCTCAGTACCTCAGATAGTTCTCCCTCAGTACCTCAGATAGTTCTCCCTCAATACCTCAGAAAGTGCTTCCTCAACACCTCAGAAAGTGCACCCTCAGTACCTCTGATAGTGCTCCCTCAATACCTCAGAAAGTGCTCACTCCATACCTCATAAAGTGCTTCCAGAATACATCAGATTGTGTTCCCTCAATACCTCAGAAAGTGCTTCCTCAGTACCTCAGAAAGTCCTCCCTCAGTACCTCAGATAGTGCTCCCTCAGTACCTCAGAAAGTGCTCCCTCAATACTTCACCAAGTGTTCCCTCAGTACCTCAGATAGTTCTCCCTCAGTACCTCAGAAAGTGCTCCCTCAGTACCTCAGATCGTGCTTCCTCGGTACCTCCGAAGGTGCTCCCTCAATACCTCAGATAGTGCTTCCTCAGTACCTCAGAAAGTGCTCCCTCAAGACCTCAGGTAATTCTCCCTCAATACCTCGAAAGTGCTCCCTCAATACTACAGAGACTGTTCCATCAGTACCTCAGAGAGCGCTCCCTCAATACCTCAGAAAATGCTCCATCAATACCTCAGATGGTTCTCCCTCAGTACCTCAGATAGTTCTCCCTCAGTACCTCAGATAGTTCTCCCTCAGAACCTCAGAAAGTGCTTCATCAATACCTCAGAAATTGTTTCCTCAACACCTCAGAAAGTGCACCCTCAGTACCTTAGATAGTGCTCCCTCAATACCTGATAAAGTGCTCCCTCAATACCTCATAAAGTGCTTCCTCAATACATCATAAAGTGCTCCCTCTGTACCTCAGATAGTGCTCCCTCAATACCTCAGAAAGTGCTTCCTCAATACCTCAGATAGTGCTCCCTCTGTACCTCAGATAGTGCTCCCTCAATACCTCAGAAAGTGCTCCTTCCATACCTCAGATATGTCTCCCTCAGTACCTCAGATAGTGCTCCCACAATACCTCAGAAAATGCTCCCTCAAAACCTCAGAAGGTGCTTCCTCAATACCTCAGAAAGTGCTCCCTCAATACCTCAGAAATTGCTTCCTCAATACCTCAGAAAGTGCTCCCTCAGTACCTCAGATAGTCCTCCCTCAATACCTCAGATAGTGCTCCCTCAATACCTCAAAAAGTGCTTCCTCAATACTCCAGGAAGTGGTCCCTCAGTACCTCAGATAGTTATCCCTCACTACCTCAGAAAGTGTTCCCTCAGTACGTCAGATCATGCTTCCTCAGTGCCTCAGAAAGTGCACCCTCAATATCTCAGATAGTGCTTCCTCAGTACCTCAGAGAGTGCTCGCTCAATGCCTCAGAAAGTGCTTCCTCAATACCTCAGAAAGTGCTCGCTCAATACCTCAGAAAGTGCTCCCTCAATACCTCATAAAGTGCTTCCTCAATACATCAGATTGTGTTCCCTCAATACCTCAGAAAGTGCTTCCTCAATACCTCAGAAAGTGCTCTCTCAATACCTCAGAAAGTGCTCTCTCAGTACCTCAGATGGTGCTCCTTCAGTACCTCAGAAAGTGCTCCATCAATACCTCAGATAGTTCTCCCTCAGTACCTCAGAGTTTGCTTCCTCAATACCTCAGAACTTGCACACTCAGTACATCAGATAGTGCATCCTCAATACCTCAGAAAATGCTCCCTCAATACCTCAGAAAGTGCTTCCTCAATACCTCAGAAAGTGCTCCCTCAATATCTCGGAAGTGCTTCCTCAATACCTCTGAAAGTGCTCCCTCAGTACCTCAGATACTCCTCCCTGAATACCTCAGAAAGGGCTCCCTCAATACCTCAAAAAGTGCTTCCTCAATACCTCAGATAGTGGTCCCTCAATACCTCAGAAAGTGCTCCCTCAATACTTCAGAAAGTGGTCCCTCAGTACCTCAGATAGTTCTCCCTCAGTACCTCAGAAAGTGCTCCCTCAGTACCTCAGATCGTGCTTCCTCAGTACCTCCGAAGGTGCTCCCTCAATACCGCAGATAGTGCTTCCACAGTACCGCCGAAGGTGCTCCCTCAATACCTCAGATAGTCCTCCATCAATACATCAGAAAGTGCTTCCGTAATACCTCAGAAAGTGCTCCCTCTGTACCTCAGATAGTGCTCCCTGAGTACCTCAGAATGTGCTCCCTCAATACCTCAGAAAGTGCTCACTCAGTACCTCATAAAGTGCATCCTCAATAAATCAGATTGTGTTCCCTCAGTACATCAGAAAGTGCTTCCACAATACCTCAGAAAGTGCTCCCTCAATACTTCAGAAAGTGCTCCCTCAGTACCTCAGATAGTTCTCCCTCAGTACCTCAGAAAGTGCTCCCTCAGTACCTCAGATCGTGCTTCCTCAGGACCTCCGAAGGTGCTCCCTCAATACCTCAGATAGTGCTTCCTCAGTACCTCCGAAGGTGCTCCCTCAA
This sequence comes from Chiloscyllium plagiosum, assembly GCF_037043375.1. Classification (NCBI taxonomy): domain Eukaryota; kingdom Metazoa; phylum Chordata; class Chondrichthyes; order Orectolobiformes; family Hemiscylliidae; genus Chiloscyllium; species Chiloscyllium plagiosum. Next base: position 101,378,247 of record NW_028270151.1, read on the forward strand.
TACCTCAGATAGTGCTTCCTCAGTACCTCAGAAAGTGCTCCCTCAATTCCTCAAGTAGTTCTCCCTCAATACCTCGAAAGTGCTCCCTCATTACCTCAGATAGTGCTCCCTCAGTACCTCAGAAAGTGCTCACTCAATACCACAGAAAGTGCTCCCTCAATACCTCATAAAGTGCTTCCTCAATACATCAGATTGTGTTCCCTCAATACCTCAGAAAGTGCTTCCACAATACCTCAGAAAGTGCTCCCTCAGTACCTCAGATAGTGCTCCCTCAATACCTCAGATAGTGCTCCTTCAGTACCTCAGATACTTCACCCTCAGTACCTCAGATAGTTCTCCCTCAGTACCTCAGAAAGTGCTTCATCAATACCTCAGAAATTGCTTCCTCAACACCTCAGAAAGTGCAGCCTCAGTACCTTAGATAGTGCTCCCTCAATGCCTCATAAAGTGCTCCCTCAATACCTCATAAAGTGCTTCCTCAATACATCAGATTGTGTTCCCTCAATACCTCAGAAAGTGCTTCCTCAATACCTCAGAAAGTGCTCCCTCTGTACCTCGGATAGTGCTCCCTCAATACCTCAGAAAGTGCTTCCTCAATACCTCAGAAAGTGCTCCCTCTGTACCTCGGATAGTGCTCCCTCAATACCTCAGAAAGAGCTCCTTCAATACCTCAGATATTTCTCCCTCAGTATCTCATATAGTGCTCCCTCAATACCTCAGAAAGTGCTCCCTCAATACCTCAGAAAGTGCTTCCTCGATACCTCAGAACTTGCTCCCTCAGTACCTCAGATAGTGCTGCCACAATACCTCTGAAAATGCTCCCTCAAAACCTCAGAAAGTGCTTCCTCATTACCTCAGAAAGTGCTCCCTCAATAACTCAGAAAGTGCTTCCTCAATACCTCAGAAAGTGCTCCCTCAAAACCTCAAATAGTCCTCCCTCAATACCTCAGAAAGTGCTCCCTCAATACCTCAAAAAGTGCTTCCTCAATACTCCAGAAAGTGGTCCCTCAGTACCTCAGATAGTTCTCCATCAGTACCTCAGAAAGTGCTCCCTCAGTACGACAGATCATGCTTCCTCAGTACCTCAGAGAGTGCTCCCTCAATGCCTCAGAAAGTGCTCCCTCAATACCTCAGAAAGTGCTCCCTCAATACCTCAGAAAGTGCTTCCTCAATACCTCAGAAAGTGCTCCCTCAATACCTCAGAAAGTGCTCCCTCAGTACCTCAGATAGTGCTCCCTCAGTACCTCACAAATTGCTTCATCAATACCTCAGAAAGTTCTCCCTCAGTACCTCAGAGTGTGCTTCCTCAATACCTCAGAACTTGCTCCCTCAGTACCTCAGATTGTGCTCCCTCAATACCTCAGAAAATGCTCCCTCAATATCTCAGAAAGTGCTTCCTCAATACCTCAGAAAGTGCTCGCTCAATACCTCAGAAAGTGCTTCCCCAAGACCTCAGAAAGTGCTCCCTCAGTACCTCACATAGTCCTCCCTCAATACCTCAGACAGTGGTCCCTGAATATCTCAGAAAGTGCTCCCCTAATACTTCAGAAAGTGATCCCTCAGTACCTCAGATAGTTCTCCCTCAGTACCTCAGAAAGTGGTCCCTCAGTACCTCAGATCGTGCTTCCTCAGTACCTCCGAAGGTGCTCCCTCAATACCTCAGATAGTGCTTCCTCAGTACCTCAGAAATTGCTCCCTCAATTCCTCAAGTAGTTCTCCCTCAATACCTCGAAAGTGCTCCCTCATTACCTGAGAGAGTGCTCCCTCAGTACCTCAGATTGTGCTCCCTCAATACCTCAGAAAGTGCTTACTCAATACCACAGAAAGTCCTCCCTCAGTACATCAGGAAGTGCTTCCACAATACCTCAGAAAGTGCGCCCTCAGTACCTCAGAAAGTGCTCCCTCAATACCTCAGAAAGTGCTCCATGAATACCTCAGATATTTCTCCCTCAGTACCTCAGATAGTTCTCCCTCAGTACCTCAGAAAGTGCTCCCTCAGTACCTCAGATCGTGCTTGCTCAGTACCTCCGAAGGTGCTCCCTCAATACCTCAGATAGTGCTTCCTCAGTACCTCAGAAAGTGCTCCCTCAATACCTCAGGTAATTCTCCCTCAATACCTCGAAAGTGCTCCCTCAATACCACAGAGAGTGTTCCATCAGTACCTCAGAGAGTGCTCCCTCAAGACCTCAGGTAATTCTCCCTCAATACCTCGAAAGTGCTCCCTCAATACTACAGAGACTGTTCCATCAGTACCTCAGAGAGCGCTCCCTCAATACCTCAGAAAATGCTCCATCAATACCTCAGATAGTTCTCCCTCAGTACCTCAGATAGTTCTCCCTCAGTACCTCAGATAGTTCTCCCTCAGTACCTCAGAAAGTGCTTCATCAATACCTCAGAAATTGTTTCCTCAACACCTCAGAAAGTGCACCCTCAGTACCTTAGATAGTGCTCCCTCAATACCTGATAAAGTGCTCCCTCAATACCTCATAAAGTGCTTCCTCAATACATCATAAAGTGCTCCCTCTGTACCTCAGATAGTGCTCCCTCAATACCTCAGAAAGTGCTTCCTCAATACCTCAGATAGTGCTCCCTCTGTACCTCAGATAGTGCTCCCTCAATACCTCAGAAAGTGCTCCTTCCATACCTCAGATATTTCTCCCTCAGTACCTCAGATAGTGCTCCCTCAATACCTCAGAAAGTGCTCCCTCAATACTCAGAAAGTGCTTCCTCGATACCTCAGAACTTGCTCCCTCAGTACCTCAGATAGTGCTCCCACAATACCTCAGAAAATGCTCCCTCAAAACCTCAGAAGGTGCTTCCTCAATACCTCAGAAAGTGCTCCCTCAATACCTCAGAAATTGCTTCCTCAATACCTCAGAAAGTGCTCCCTCAGTACCTCAGATAGTCCTCCCTCAATACCTCAGAAAGTGCTCCCTCAATACCTCAAAAAGTGCTTCCTCAATACTCCAGGAAGTGGTCCCTCAGTACCTCAGATAGTTATCCCTCACTACCTCAGAAAGTGTTCCCTCAGTACGTCAGATCATGCTTCCTCAGTGCCTCAGAAAGTGCACCCTCAATATCTCAGATAGTGCTTCCTCAGTACCTCAGAGAGTGCTCGCTCAATGCCTCAGAAAGTGCTTCCTCAATACCTCAGAAAGTGCTCGCTCAATACCTCAGAAAGTGCTCCCTCAATACCTCATAAAGTGCTTCCTCAATACATCAGATTGTGTTCCCTCAATACCTCAGAAAGTGCTTCCTCAATACCTCAGAAAGTGCTCTCTCAATACCTCAGAAAGTGCTCTCTCAGTACCTCAGATGGTGCTCCTTCAGTACCTCAGAAAGTGCTCCATCAATACCTCAGATAGTTCTCCCTCAGTACCTCAGAGTTTGCTTCCTCAATACCTCAGAACTTGCACACTCAGTACATCAGATAGTGCATCCTCAATACCTCAGAAAATGCTCCCTCAATACCTCAGAAAGTGCTTCCTCAATACCTCAGAAAGTGCTCCCTCAATATCTCGGAAGTGCTTCCTCAATACCTCTGAAAGTGCTCCCTCAGTACCTCAGATACTCCTCCCTGAATACCTCAGAAAGGGCTCCCTCAATACCTCAAAAAGTGCTTCCTCAATACCTCAGATAGTGGTCCCTCAATACCTCAGAAAGTGCTCCCTCAATACTTCAGAAAGTGGTCCCTCAGTACCTCAGATAGTTCTCCCTCAGTACCTCAGAAAGTGCTCCCTCAGTACCTCAGATCGTGCTTCCTCAGTACCTCCGAAGGTGCTCCCTCAATACCGCAGATAGTGCTTCCACAGTACCGCCGAAGGTGCTCCCTCAATACCTCAGATAGTCCTCCATCAATACATCAGAAAGTGCTTCCGTAATACCTCAGAAAGTGCTCCCTCTGTACCTCAGATAGTGCTCCCTGAGTACCTCAGAATGTGCTCCCTCAATACCTCAGAAAGTGCTCACTCAGTACCTCATAAAGTGCATCCTCAATAAATCAGATTGTGTTCCCTCAGTACATCAGAAAGTGCTTCCACAATACCTCAGAAAGTGCTCCCTCAATACTTCAGAAAGTGCTCCCTCAGTACCTCAGATAGTTCTCCCTCAGTACCTCAGAAAGTGCTCCCTCAGTACCTCAGATCGAGCTTCCTCAGGACCTCCGAAGGTGCTCCCTCAATACCTCAGATAGTGCTTCCTCAGTACCTCCGAAGGTGCTCCCTCAATACCTCAGATAGTGCTTCCTCAGTACCTCAGAAAGTGCTCCCTCAATTCCTCAAGTAGTTCTCCCTCAATACCTCGAAAGTGCTCCCTCATTACCTCAGATAGTGCTCCCTCAGTACCTCAGAAAGTGCTCACTCAATACCACAGAAAGTGCTCCCTCAATACCTCATAAAGTGCTTCCTCAATACATCAGATTGTGTTCCCTCAATACCTCAGAAAGTGCTTCCACAATACCTCAGAAAGTGCTCCCTCAGTACCTCAGATAGTGCTCCCTCAATACCTCAGATAGTGCTCCTTCAGTACCTCAGATACTTCACCCTCAGTACCTCAGATAGTTCTCCCTCAGTACCTCAGAAAGTGCTTCATCAATACCTCAGAAATTGCTTCCTCAACACCTCAGAAAGTGCAGCCTCAGTACCTTAGATAGTGCTCCCTTAATGCCTCATAAAGTGCTCCCTCAATACCTCATAAAGTGCTTCCTCAATACATCAGATTGTGTTCCCTCAATACCTCAGAAAGTGCTTCCTCAATACCTCAGAAAGTGCTCCCTCTGTACCTCGGATAGTGCTCCCTCAATACCTCAGAAAGAGCTCCTTCAATACCTCAGATATTTCTCCCTCAGTATCTCAGATAGTGCTCCCTCAATACCTCAGAAAGTGCTCCCTCAATACCTCAGAAAGTGCTTCCTCAATACCTCAGAAAGTGCTCCCTCTGTACCTCGGATAGTGCTCCCTCAATACCTCAGAAAGAGCTCCTTCAATACCTCAGATATTTCTCCCTCAGTATCTCAGATAGTGCTCCCTCAATACCTCAGAAAGTGCTCCCTCAGTACCTCAGATAGTGCTGCCACAATACCTCTGAAAATGCTCCCTCAAAACCTCAGAAAGTGCTTCCTCATTACCTCAGAAAGTGCTCCCTCAATAACTCAGAAAGTGCTTCCTCAATACCTCAGAAAGTGCTCCCTCAAAACCTCAGATAGTCCTCCCTCAATACCTCAGAAAGTGCTCCCTCAATACCTCAAAAAGTGCTTCCTCAATACTCCAGAAAGTGGTCCCTCAGTACCTCAGATAGTTCTCCATCAGTACCTCAGAAAGTGCTCCCTCAGTACGACAGATCATGCTTCCTCAGTACCTCAGAGAGTGCTCCCTCAATGCCTCAGAAAGTGCTCCCTCAATACCTCAGAAAGTGCTCCCTCAATACCTCAGAAAGTGCTCGCTCAATACCTCAGAAAGTGCTCCCTCAATACCTCATAAAGTGCTTCCTCAATACATCAGATTGTGTTCCCTCAATACCTCAGAAAGTGCTTCCTCAATACCTCAGAAAGTGCTCTCTCAATACCTCAGAAAGTGCTCTCTCAGTACCTCAGATGGTGCTCCTTCAGTACCTCAGAAAGTGCTCCATCAATACCTCAGATAGTTCTCCCTCAGTACCTCAGAGTTTGCTTCCTCAATACCTCAGAACTTGCACACTCAGTACATCAGATAGTGCATCCTCAATACCTCAGAAAATGCTCCCTCAATACCTCAGAAAGTGCTTCCTCAATACCTCAGAAAGTGCTCCCTCAATATCTCGGAAGTGCTTCCTCAATACCTCTGAAAGTGCTCCCTCAGTACCTCAGATACTCCTCCCTGAATACCTCAGAAAGGGCTCCCTCAATACCTCAAAAAGTGCTTCCTCAATACCTCAGATAGTGGTCCCTCAATACCTCAGAAAGTGCTCCCTCAATACTTCAGAAAGTGGTCCCTCAGTACCTCAGATAGTTCTCCCTCAGTACCTCAGAAAGTGCTCCCTCAGTACCTCAGATCGTGCTTCCTCAGTACCTCCGAAGGTGCTCCCTCAATACCGCAGATAGTGCTTCCACAGTACCGCCGAAGGTGCTCCCTCAATACCTCAGATAGTCCTCCATCAATACATCAGAAAGTGCTTCCGTAATACCTCAGAAAGTGCTCCCTCTGTACCTCAGATAGTGCTCCCTGAGTACCTCAGAATGTGCTCCCTCAATACCTCAGAAAGTGCTCACTCAGTACCTCATAAAGTGCATCCTCAATAAATCAGATTGTGTTCCCTCAGTACATCAGAAAGTGCTTCCACAATACCTCAGAAAGTGCTCCCTCAATACTTCAGAAAGTGCTCCCTCAGTACCTCAGATAGTTCTCCCTCAGTACCTCAGAAAGTGCTCCCTCAGTACCTCAGATCGAGCTTCCTCAGGACCTCCGAAGGTGCTCCCTCAATACCTCAGATAGTGCTTCCTCAGTACCTCCGAAGGTGCTCCCTCAATACCTCAGATAGTGCTTCCTCAGTACCTCAGAAAGTGCTCCCTCAATTCCTCAAGTAGTTCTCCCTCAATACCTCGAAAGTGCTCCCTCATTACCTCAGATAGTGCTCCCTCAGTACCTCAGAAAGTGCTCACTCAATACCACAGAAAGTGCTCCCTCAATACCTCATAAAGTGCTTCCTCAATACATCAGATTGTGTTCCCTCAATACCTCAGAAAGTGCTTCCACAATACCTCAGAAAGTGCTCCCTCAGTACCTCAGATAGTGCTCCCTCAATACCTCAGATAGTGCTCCTTCAGTACCTCAGATACTTCACCCTCAGTACCTCAGATAGTTCTCCCTCAGTACCTCAGAAAGTGCTTCATCAATACCTCAGAAATTGCTTCCTCAACACCTCAGAAAGTGCAGCCTCAGTACCTTAGATAGTGCTCCCTTAATGCCTCATAAAGTGCTCCCTCAATACCTCATAAAGTGCTTCCTCAATACATCAGATTGTGTTCCCTCAATACCTCAGAAAGTGCTTCCTCAATACCTCAGAAAGTGCTCCCTCTGTACCTCGGATAGTGCTCCCTCAATACCTCAGAAAGAGCTCCTTCAATACCTCAGATATTTCTCCCTCAGTATCTCAGATAGTGCTCCCTCAATACCTCAGAAAGTGCTCCCTCAATACCTCAGAAAGTGCTTCCTCAATACCTCAGAAAGTGCTCCCTCTGTACCTCGGATAGTGCTCCCTCAATACCTCAGAAAGAGCTCCTTCAATACCTCAGATATTTCTCCCTCAGTATCTCAGATAGTGCTCCCTCAATACCTCAGAAAGTGCTCCCTCAGTACCTCAGATAGTGCTGCCACAATACCTCTGAAAATGCTCCCTCAAAACCTCAGAAAGTGCTTCCTCATTACCTCAGAAAGTGCTCCCTCAATAACTCAGAAAGTGCTTCCTCAATACCTCAGAAAGTGCTCCCTCAAAACCTCAGATAGTCCTCCCTCAATACCTCAGAAAGTGCTCCCTCAATACCTCAAAAAGTGCTTCCTCAATACTCCAGAAAGTGGTCCCTCAGTACCTCAGATAGTTCTCCATCAGTACCTCAGAAAGTGCTCCCTCAGTACGACAGATCATGCTTCCTCAGTACCTCAGAGAGTGCTCCCTCAATGCCTCAGAAAGTGCTCCCTCAATACCTCAGAAAGTGCTCCCTCAATACCTCAGAAAGTGCTTCCTCAATACCTCAGAAAGTGCTCCCTCAATACCTCAGAAAGTGCTCCCTCAGTACCTCAGATAGTGCTCCCTCAGTACCTCACAAATTGCTTCATCAATACCTCAGAAAGTTCTCCCTCAGTACCTCAGAGTGTGCTTCCTCAATACCTCAGAACTTGCTCCCTCAGTACCTCAGATTGTGCTCCCTCAATACCTCAGAAAATGCTCCCTCAATACCTCAGAAAGTGCTTCCTCAATACCTCAGAAAGTGCTCGCTCAATACCTCAGAAAGTGCTTCCCCAAGACCTCAGAAAGTGCTCCCTCAGTACCTCACATAGTCCTCCCTCAATACCTCAGACAGTGGTCCCTGAATATCTCAGAAAGTGCTCCCCTAATACTTCAGAAAGTGATCCCTCAGTACCTCAGATAGTTCTCCCTCAGTACCTCAGAAAGTGGTCCCTCAGTACCTCAGATCTTGCTTCCTCAGTACCTCCGAAGGTGCTCCCTCAATACCTCAGATAGTGCTTCCTCAGTAACTCAGACATTGCTCCCTCAATTCCTCAAGTAGTTCTCCCTCAATACCTCGAAAGTGCTCCCTCATTACCTGAGAGAGTGCTCCCTCAGTACCTCAGATTGTGCTCCCTCAATACCTCAGAAAGTGCTTACTCAATACCACAGAAAGTGCTCCCTCAGTACATCAGGAAGTGCTTCCACAATACCTCAGAAAGTGCGCCCTCAGTACCTCAGAAAGTGCTCCCTCAATACCTCAGAAAGTGCTCCATGAATACCTCAGATATTTCTCCCTCAGTACCTCAGATAGTTCTCCCTCAGTACCTCAGAAAGTGCTCCCTCAGTACCTCAGATCGTGCTTGCTCAGTACCTCCGAAGGTGCTCCCTCAATACCTCAGATAGTGCTTCCTCAGTACCTCAGAAAGTGCTCCCTCAATACCTCAGGTAATTCTCCCTCAATACCTCGAAAGTGCTCCCTCAATACCACAGAGAGTGTTCCATCAGTACCTCAGAGAGTGCTCCATCAATACCTCAGAAAATGCGCCCTCAGTACCTCAGATAGTCCTCCTTCAATACCTCAGAAAGTGCTCCCTCAATACCTCAGAATCTGCTTTCTCAATATCTCAGAAAGTGCTCCCTCAATACCTCAGAAAGTGCTCCCTCAATACCTCAGAAAGTGCTTCCTCAATACCTCAGAAAGTGCTTCCTCAATACCTCAGATAGTGCTCCCTCAGTACCTCAGATAGTCCTCCTTCAATACCTCAGAAAGTGCTCCCTCAATACCTCAGAAAGTGCTTCCTCAATACCTCAGAAAGTGCTTCCTCAGTACCTCAGATAGTTCTCCATCAATACCTCAGAAAGTGCTCACTCAATACCACAGAAAGTGCTCCCTCAATACCTCATAAAGTGCTTCCTCAATACATCAGATTGTGTTCCCTCAATACCTCAGAAAGGGCTTCCACAATACCTCAGAAAGTGCTCCCTCAGTACCTCAGATAGTGCTCCCTCAATACCTCAGATAGTGCTCCCTCAGTACCTCAGATAGTTCTCCCTCAGAACCTCAGATATTTCTCCCTCAATACCTCAGATAGTGCTCCCTCAATACCTCAGAAAATGCTTCCTCTAAACCTCACAAAGTGCTTCCTCAGTACCTCAGATAGTGCTCCCTCAATACCTCAGAAACTGCTCCCTCAATACCTCAGAAAGTGCACCCTCAGTACCTCAGATAGTGCTCCCTCAATACCACAGAAAGTGCTCCCTCAATACCTCATACAGTGCTTCCTCAATACATCAGATTGTGTTCCCTCAATACCTCAGAAAGTGCTTCCACAATACCTCAGAAAGTGCACCCTCTGTACCTCAGATAGTGCTCCCTCAATACCTCAGAAAGAGCTCCTTCGATACATCAGATATTTCTCCCTCAGTATCTCAGATAGTGCTCCCTCAATACCTCAGAAAGTGCTCCCTCAATACCTCAGAAAGTGCTTCCTCGATACCTCAGAACTTGCTCCCTCAGTACCTCAGTTAGTGCTGCACCAATAACTCAGAAAATGCTCCCTCAAAACCTCAGAAAGTGCTTCCTCAATACCTCAGAAAGTGCTCCCTCAATACCTCAGAAAGTGCTTCCTCAATATTCAGAAAGTGCTCCCTCAGTACCTCAGATAGTCCTGCCTCAATACCTCAGAAAGTGCTCCCTCAATACCTCAAAAAGTGCTTCCTCAATACTCCAGAAAGTGGTCCCTCAGTACCTCAGATAGTTCTCCCTCAGTACCTCAGAAAGTGCTCCCTCAGTACCTCAGAAAGTGCTCCCTCAATACCTCAGATAGTCTTCCCTCAATACCTCAGATAGTGGTCCCTCAATACCTCAGAAAGTGCTCCCCCAATACTTCAGAAGGTGGTCCCTCAGTACCTCAGATAGTTCTCCCTCAGTACCTCAGAAAGTGCTCCCTCAGTACCTCAGATCGTGCTTCCTCAGTACATCCGAAGGTGCTCCCTCAATACCTCAGATAGTGCTTCCTCAGTACCTCAGAAAGTGCTCCCTCAATTCCACAAGTAGTTCTCCCTCAATACCTCGAAAATGCTCCCTCAGTACCTCAGATAGTCCTCCTTCAATACCTCAGAAAGTGCTCCCTCAATACCTCAGAAAGTGCTTCCTCAACACCTCAGAAAGTGCTTCCTCAATACCTCAGATAATCCTCCTTCAATACCTCAGAAAGTGCTCCCTCAATACCTCAGAAAGTGCTTCCTCAACACCTCAGAAAGTGCTTCCTCAATACCTCAGATAGTGCTCCCTCAGTACCTCATAAAGTGCTTCCTCAATAAATCAGATTGTGTTCCCTCAATACCTCAGAAAGTGCTTCCACAATACCTCAGAAAGTGCTCCCTCAGTACCTCAGATAGTGCTCCCTCAATACCTCAGAAAGTGCTCCATGAATACCTCAGATAGTTCTCCCTCAGTACCTCAGATAGTTCTCCCTCAGTACCTCAGAAAGTGCTTCATTAATACCTCAGAATGTGCTCCCTCAATACATCAGAAATTGCTTCCGCAACACCTCAGAAAGTGCACCCTCAGTACCTCAGATAGTGCTCCCTCAATACCTCCGAAAGTGCTCCATCAATGCCTCATAAAGTGCTTCCTCAATACATCAGATTGTGTTCCCTCAATACCTCAGAAAGTGCTTCCTCAATAACTCAGAAGGTGCTCCCTCAGTACCTCAGATAGTGCTCCCTCAATAACTCCGAAAGTGCTCCTTCAATACCTCAGATATTTCTCCCTCAGTACCTCAGATAGTGCACCCTCAATACCTCAGAAAGTGCTCCCTCAATACCTCAGAAAGTGCTCCCTCAATACCTCATAAAGTGCTTCCTCAATACATCAGATTGTGTTCCCTCAATACCTCAGAAAGGGCTTCCACAATACCTCAGAAAGTGCTCCCTCAGTACCTCAGATAGTGCTCCCTCAATACCTCAGATAGTGCTCCCTCAGTACCTCAGATAGTTCTCCCTCAGAACCTCAGATATTTCTCCCTCAATACCTCAGAAAGTGCTCCCTCAATACCTCAGAAAATGCTTCCTCTAAACCTCACAAAGTGCTTCCTCAGTAGCTCAGATAGTGCTCCCTCAATACCTCAGAAACTGCTCCCTCAATACCTCAGAAAGTGCACCCTCAGTACCTCAGATAGTGCTCCCTCAATACCACAGAAAGTGCTCCCTCAATACCTCATACAGTGCTTCCTCAATACATCAGATTGTGTTCCCTCAATACCTCAGAAAGTGCTTCCACAATACCTCAGAAAGTGCACCCTCTGTACCTCAGATAGTGCTCCCTCAATACCTCAGAAAGAGCTCCTTCGATACATCAGATATTTCTCCCTCAGTATCTCAGATAGTGCTCCCTCAATACCTCAGAAAGTGCTCCCTCAATACCTCAGAAAGTGCTTCCTCGATACCTCAGAACTTGCTCCCTCAGTACCTCAGTTAGTGCTGCACCAATAACTCAGAAAATGCTCCCTCAAATCCTCAGAAAGTGCTTCCTCAATACCTCAGAAAGTGCTCCCTCAATACCTCAGAAAGTGCTTCCTCAATATTCAGAAAGTGCTCCCTCAGTACCTCAGATAGTCCTGCCTCAATACCTCAGAAAGTGCTCCCTCAATACCTCAAAAAGTGCTTCCTCAATACTCCAGAAAGTGGTCCCTCAGTACCTCAGATAGTTCTCCCTCAGTACCTCAGAAAGTGCTCCCTCAGTACCTCAGAAAGTGCTCCCTCAATACCTCAGATAGTCCTCCCTCAATACCTCAGATAGTGGTCCCTCAATACCTCAGAAAGTGCTCCCCCAATACTTCAGAAGGTGGTCCCTCAGTACCTCAGATAGTTCTCCCTCAGTACCTCAGAAAGTGCTCCCTCAGTACCTCAGATCGTGCTTCCTCAGTACATCCGAAGGTGCTCCCTCAATACCTCAGATAGTGCTCCCTCAGTACCTCACAAATTGCTTCATCAATACCTCAGAAAGTTCTCCCTCAGTACCTCAGAGTGTGCTTCCTCAATACCTCAGAACTTGCTCCCTCAGTACCTCAGATTGTGCTCCCTCAATACCTCAGAAAATGCTCCCTCAATACCTCAGAAAGTGCTTCCTCAATACCTCAGAAAGTGCTCGCTCAATACCTCAGAAAGTGCTTCCCCAAGACCTCAGAAAGTGCTCCCTCAGTACCTCACATAGTCCTCCCTCAATACCTCAGACAGTGGTCCCTGAATATCTCAGAAAGTGCTCCCCTAATACTTCAGAAAGTGATCCCTCAGTACCTCAGATAGTTCTCCCTCAGTACCTCAGAAAGTGGTCCCTCAGTACCTCAGATCGTGCTTCCTCAGTACCTCCGAAGGTGCTCCCTCAATACCTCAGATAGTGCTTCCTCAGTACCTCAGAAATTGCTCCCTCAATTCCTCAAGTAGTTCTCCCTCAATACCTCGAAAGTGCTCCCTCATTACCTGAGAGAGTGCTCCCTCAGTACCTCAGATTGTGCTCCCTCAATACCTCAGAAAGTGCTTACTCAATACCACAGAAAGTCCTCCCTCAGTACATCAGGAAGTGCTTCCACAATACCTCAGAAAGTGCGCCCTCAGTACCTCAGAAAGTGCTCCCTCAATACCTCAGAAAGTGCTCCATGAATACCTCAGATATTTCTCCCTCAGTACCTCAGATAGTTCTCCCTCAGTACCTCAGAAAGTGCTCCCTCAGTACCTCAGATCGTGCTTGCTCAGTACCTCCGAAGGTGCTCCCTCAATACCTCAGATAGTGCTTCCTCAGTACCTCAGAAAGTGCTCCCTCAATACCTCAGGTAATTCTCCCTCAATACCTCGAAAGTGCTCCCTCAATACCACAGAGAGTGTTCCATCAGTACCTCAGAGAGTGCTCCCTCAAGACCTCAGGTAATTCTCCCTCAATACCTCGAAAGTGCTCCCTCAATACTACAGAGACTGTTCCATCAGTACCTCAGAGAGCGCTCCCTCAATACCTCAGAAAATGCTCCATCAATACCTCAGATAGTTCTCCCTCAGTACCTCAGATAGTTCTCCCTCAGTACCTCAGATAGTTCTCCCTCAGTACCTCAGAAAGTGCTTCATCAATACCTCAGAAATTGTTTCCTCAACACCTCAGAAAGTGCACCCTCAGTACCTTAGATAGTGCTCCCTCAATACCTGATAAAGTGCTCCCTCAATACCTCATAAAGTGCTTCCTCAATACATCATAAAGTGCTCCCTCTGTACCTCAGATAGTGCTCCCTCAATACCTCAGAAAGTGCTTCCTCAATACCTCAGATAGTGCTCCCTCTGTACCTCAGATAGTGCTCCCTCAATACCTCAGAAAGTGCTCCTTCCATACCTCAGATATTTCTCCCTCAGTACCTCAGATAGTGCTCCCTCAATACCTCAGAAAGTGCTCCCTCAATACTCAGAAAGTGCTTCCTCGATACCTCAGAACTTGCTCCCTCAGTACCTCAGATAGTGCTCCCACAATACCTCAGAAAATGCTCCCTCAAAACCTCAGAAGGTGCTTCCTCAATACCTCAGAAAGTGCTCCCTCAATACCTCAGAAATTGCTTCCTCAATACCTCAGAAAGTGCTCCCTCAGTACCTCAGATAGTCCTCCCTCAATACCTCAGAAAGTGCTCCCTCAATACCTCAAAAAGTGCTTCCTCAATACTCCAGGAAGTGGTCCCTCAGTACCTCAGATAGTTATCCCTCACTACCTCAGAAAGTGTTCCCTCAGTACGTCAGATCATGCTTCCTCAGTGCCTCAGAAAGTGCACCCTCAATATCTCAGATAGTGCTTCCTCAGTACCTCAGAGAGTGCTCGCTCAATGCCTCAGAAAGTGCTTCCTCAATACCTCAGAAAGTGCTCGCTCAATACCTCAGAAAGTGCTCCCTCAATACCTCATAAAGTGCTTCCTCAATACATCAGATTGTGTTCCCTCAATACCTCAGAAAGTGCTTCCTCAATACCTCAGAAAGTGCTCTCTCAATACCTCAGAAAGTGCTCTCTCAGTACCTCAGATGGTGCTCCTTCAGTACCTCAGAAAGTGCTCCATCAATACCTCAGATAGTTCTCCCTCAGTACCTCAGAGTTTGCTTCCTCAATACCTCAGAACTTGCACACTCAGTACATCAGATAGTGCATCCTCAATACCTCAGAAAATGCTCCCTCAATACCTCAGAAAGTGCTTCCTCAATACCTCAGAAAGTGCTCCCTCAATATCTCGGAAGTGCTTCCTCAATACCTCTGAAAGTGCTCCCTCAGTACCTCAGATACTCCTCCCTGAATACCTCAGAAAGGGCTCCCTCAATACCTCAAAAAGTGCTTCCTCAATACCTCAGATAGTGGTCCCTCAATACCTCAGAAAGTGCTCCCTCAATACTTCAGAAAGTGGTCCCTCAGTACCTCAGATAGTTCTCCCTCAGTACCTCAGAAAGTGCTCCCTCAGTACCTCAGATCGTGCTTCCTCAGTACCTCCGAAGGTGCTCCCTCAATACCGCAGATAGTGCTTCCACAGTACCGCCGAAGGTGCTCCCTCAATACCTCAGATAGTCCTCCATCAATACATCAGAAAGTGCTTGCTCAATACCTCAGAAAGTGCTCCCTCTGTACCTCAGATAGTGCTCCCTGAGTACCTCAGAATGTGCTCCCTCAATACCTCAGAAAGTGCTCACTCAGTACCTCATAAAGTGCATCCTCAATAAATCAGATTGTGTTCCCTCAGTACATCAGAAAGTGCTTCCACAATACCTCAGAAAGTGCTCCCTCAATACTTCAGAAAGTGCTCCCTCAGTACCTCAGATAGTTCTCCCTCAGTACCTCAGAAAGTGCTCCCTCAGTACCTCAGATCGTGCTTCCTCAGGACCTCCGAAGGTGCTCCCTCAATACCTCAGATAGTGCTTCCTCAGTACCTCCGAAGGTGCTCCCTCAATACCTCAGATAGTGCTTCCTCAGTACCTCAGAAAGTGCTCCCTCAATTCCTCAAGTAGTTCTCCCTCAATACCTCGAAAGTGCTCCCTCATTACCTCAGATAGTGCTCCCTCAGTACCTCAGAAAGTGCTCACTCAATACCACAGAAAGTGCTCCCTCAATACCTCATAAAGTGCTTCCTCAATACATCAGATTGTGTTCCCTCAATACCTCAGAAAGTGCTTCCACAATACCTCAGAAAGTGCTCCCTCAGTACCTCAGATAGTGCTCCCTCAATACCTCAGATAGTGCTCCTTCAGTACCTCAGATACTTCACCCTCAGTACCTCAGATAGTTCTCCCTCAGTACCTCAGAAAGTGCTTCATCAATACCTCAGAAATTGCTTCCTCAACACCTCAGAAAGTGCAGCCTCAGTACCTTAGATAGTGCTCCCTCAATGCCTCATAAAGTGCTCCCTCAATACCTCATAAAGTGCTTCCTCAATACATCAGATTGTGTTCCCTCAATACCTCAGAAAGTGCTTCCTCAATACCTCAGAAAGTGCTCCCTCTGTACCTCGGATAGTGCTCCCTCAATACCTCAGAAAGTGCTTCCTCAATACCTCAGAAAGTGCTCCCTCTGTACCTCGGATAGTGCTCCCTCAATACCTCAGAAAGAGCTCCTTCAATACCTCAGATATTTCTCCCTCAGTATCTCATATAGTGCTCCCTCAATACCTCAGAAAGTGCTCCCTCAATACCTCAGAAAGTGCTTCCTCGATACCTCAGAACTTGCTCCCTCAGTACCTCAGATAGTGCTGCCACAATACCTCTGAAAATGCTCCCTCAAAACCTCAGAAAGTGCTTCCTCATTACCTCAGAAAGTGCTCCCTCAATAACTCAGAAAGTGCTTCCTCAGTACCTCAGAAAGTGCTCCCTCAAAACCTCAAATAGTCCTCCCTCAATACCTCAGAAAGTGCTCCCTCAATACCTCAAAAAGTGCTTCCTCAATACTCCAGAAAGTGGTCCCTCAGTACCTCAGATAGTTCTCCATCAGTACCTCAGAAAGTGCTCCCTCAGTACGACAGATCATGCTTCCTCAGTACCTCAGAGAGTGCTCCCTCAATGCCTCAGAAAGTGCTCCCTCAATACCTCAGAAAGTGCTCCCTCAATACCTCAGAAAGTGCTTCCTCAATACCTCAGAAAGTGCTCCCTCAATACCTCAGAAAGTGCTCCCTCAGTACCTCAGATAGTGCTCCCTCAGTACCTCACAAATTGCTTCATCAATACCTCAGAAAGTTCTCCCTCAGTACCTCAGAGTGTGCTTCCTCAATACCTCAGAACTTGCTCCCTCAGTACCTCAGATTGTGCTCCCTCAATACCTCAGAAAATGCTCCCTCAATACCTCAGAAAGTGCTTCCTCAATACCTCAGAAAGTGCTCGCTCAATACCTCAGAAAGTGCTTCCCCAAGACCTCAGAAAGTGCTCCCTCAGTACCTCACATAGTCCTCCCTCAATACCTCAGACAGTGGTCCCTGAATATCTCAGAAAGTGCTCCCCTAATACTTCAGAAAGTGATCCCTCAGTACCTCAGATAGTTCTCCCTCAGTACCTCAGAAAGTGGTCCCTCAGTACCTCAGATCGTGCTTCCTCAGTACCTCCGAAGGTGCTCCCTCAATACCTCAGATAGTGCTTCCTCAGTACCTCAGAAATTGCTCCCTCAATTCCTCAAGTAGTTCTCCCTCAATACCTCGAAAGTGCTCCCTCATTACCTGAGAGAGTGCTCCCTCAGTACCTCAGATTGTGCTCCCTCAATACCTCAGAAAGTGCTTACTCAATACCACAGAAAGTCCTCCCTCAGTACATCAGGAAGTGCTTCCACAATACCTCAGAAAGTGCGCCCTCAGTACCTCAGAAAGTGCTCCCTCAATACCTCAGAAAGTGCTCCATGAATACCTCAGATATTTCTCCCTCAGTACCTCAGATAGTTCTCCCTCAGTACCTCAGAAAGTGCTCCCTCAGTACCTCAGATCGTGCTTGCTCAGTACCTCCGAAGGTGCTCCCTCAATACCTCAGATAGTGCTTCCTCAGTACCTCAGAAAGTGCTCCCTCAATACCTCAGGTAATTCTCCCTCAATACCTCGAAAGTGCTCCCTCAATACCACAGAGAGTGTTCCATCAGTACCTCAGAGAGTGCTCCCTCAAGACCTCAGGTAATTCTCCCTCAATACCTCGAAAGTGCTCCCTCAATACTACAGAGACTGTTCCATCAGTACCTCAGAGAGCGCTCCCTCAATACCTCAGAAAATGCTCCATCAATACCTCAGATAGTTCTCCCTCAGTACCTCAGATAGTTCTCCCTCAGTACCTCAGATAGTTCTCCCTCAGTACCTCAGAAAGTGCTTCATCAATACCTCAGAAATTGTTTCCTCAACACCTCAGAAAGTGCACCCTCAGTACCTTAGATAGTGCTCCCTCAATACCTGATAAAGTGCTCCCTCAATACCTCATAAAGTGCTTCCTCAATACATCATAAAGTGCTCCCTCTGTACCTCAGATAGTGCTCCCTCAATACCTCAGAAAGTGCTTCCTCAATACCTCAGATAGTGCTCCCTCTGTACCTCAGATAGTGCTCCCTCAATACCTCAGAAAGTGCTCCTTCCATACCTCAGATATTTCTCCCTCAGTACCTCAGATAGTGCTCCCTCAATACCTCAGAAAGTGCTCCCTCAATACTCAGAAAGTGCTTCCTCGATACCTCAGAACTTGCTCCCTCAGTACCTCAGATAGTGCTCCCACAATACCTCAGAAAATGCTCCCTCAAAACCTCAGAAGGTGCTTCCTCAATACCTCAGAAAGTGCTCCCTCAATACCTCAGAAATTGCTTCCTCAATACCTCAGAAAGTGCTCCCTCAGTACCTCAGATAGTCCTCCCTCAATACCTCAGAAAGTGCTCCCTCAATACCTCAAAAAGTGCTTCCTCAATACTCCAGGAAGTGGTCCCTCAGTACCTCAGATAGTTATCCCTCACTACCTCAGAAAGTGTTCCCTCAGTACGTCAGATCATGCTTCCTCAGTGCCTCAGAAAGTGCACCCTCAATATCTCAGATAGTGCTTCCTCAGTACCTCAGAGAGTGCTCGCTCAATGCCTCAGAAAGTGCTTCCTCAATACCTCAGAAAGTGCTCGCTCAATACCTCAGAAAGTGCTCCCTCAATACCTCATAAAGTGCTTCCTCAATACATCAGATTGTGTTCCCTCAATACCTCAGAAAGTGCTTCCTCAATACCTCAGAAAGTGCTCTCTCAATACCTCAGAAAGTGCTCTCTCAGTACCTCAGATGGTGCTCCTTCAGTACCTCAGAAAGTGCTCCATCAATACCTCAGATAGTTCTCCCTCAGTACCTCAGAGTTTGCTTCCTCAATACCTCAGAACTTGCACACTCAGTACATCAGATAGTGCATCCTCAATACCTCAGAAAATGCTCCCTCAATGCCTCAGAAAGTGCTTCCTCAATACCTCAGAAAGTGCTCCCTCAATATCTCGGAAGTGCTTCCTCAATACCTCTGAAAGTGCTCCCTCAGTACCTCAGATACTCCTCCCTGAATACCTCAGAAAGGGCTCCCTCAATACCTCAAAAAGTGCTTCCTCAATACCTCAGATAGTGGTCCCTCAATACCTCAGAAAGTGCTCCCTCAATACTTCAGAAAGTGGTCCCTCAGTACCTCAGATAGTTCTCCCTCAGTACCTCAGAAAGTGCTCCCTCAGTACCTCAGATCGTGCTTCCTCAGTACCTCCGAAGGTGCTCCCTCAATACCGCAGATAGTGCTTCCACAGTACCGCCGAAGGTGCTCCCTCAATACCTCAGATAGTCCTCCATCAATACATCAGAAAGTGCTTCCGTAATACCTCAGAAAGTGCTCCCTCTGTACCTCAGATAGTGCTCCCTGAGTACCTCAGAATGTGCTCCCTCAATACCTCAGAAAGTGCTCACTCAGTACCTCATAAAGTGCATCCTCAATAAATCAGATTGTGTTCCCTCAGTACATCAGAAAGTGCTTCCACAATACCTCAGAAAGTGCTCCCTCAATACTTCAGAAAGTGCTCCCTCAGTACCTCAGATAGTTCTCCCTCAGTACCTCAGAAAGTGCTCCCTCAGTACCTCAGATCGAGCTTCCTCAGGACCTCCGAAGGTGCTCCCTCAATACCTCAGATAGTGCTTCCTCAGTACCTCCGAAGGTGCTCCCTCAATACCTCAGATAGTGCTTCCTCAGTACCTCAGAAAGTGCTCCCTCAATTCCTCAAGTAGTTCTCCCTCAATACCTCGAAAGTGCTCCCTCATTACCTCAGATAGTGCTCCCTCAGTACCTCAGAAAGTGCTCACTCAATACCACAGAAAGTGCTCCCTCAATACCTCATAAAGTGCTTCCTCAATACATCAGATTGTGTTCCCTCAATACCTCAGAAAGTGCTTCCACAATACCTCAGAAAGTGCTCCCTCAGTACCTCAGATAGTGCTCCCTCAATACCTCAGATAGTGCTCCTTCAGTACCTCAGATACTTCACCCTCAGTACCTCAGATAGTTCTCCCTCAGTACCTCAGAAAGTGCTTCATCAATACCTCAGAAATTGCTTCCTCAACACCTCAGAAAGTGCAGCCTCAGTACCTTAGATAGTGCTCCCTCAATGCCTCATAAAGTGCTCCCTCAATACCTCATAAAGTGCTTCCTCAATACATCAGATTGTGTTCCCTCAATACCTCAGAAAGTGCTTCCTCAATACCTCAGAAAGTGCTCCCTCTGTACCTCGGATAGTGCTCCCTCAATACCTCAGAAAGAGCTCCTTCAATACCTCAGATATTTCTCCCTCAGTATCTCAGATAGTGCTCCCTCAATACCTCAGAAAGTGCTCCCTCAATACCTCAGAAAGTGCTTCCTCAATACCTCAGAAAGTGCTCCCTCTGTACCTCGGATAGTGCTCCCTCAATACCTCAGAAAGAGCTCCTTCAATACCTCAGATATTTCTCCCTCAGTATCTCAGATAGTGCTCCCTCAATACCTCAGAAAGTGCTCCCTCAGTACCTCAGATAGTGCTGCCACAATACCTCTGAAAATGCTCCCTCAAAACCTCAGAAAGTGCTTCCTCATTACCTCAGAAAGTGCTCCCTCAATAACTCAGAAAGTGCTTCCTCAATACCTCAGAAAGTGCTCCCTCAAAACCTCAGATAGTCCTCCCTCAATACCTCAGAAAGTGCTCCCTCAATACCTCAAAAAGTGCTTCCTCAATACTCCAGAAAGTGGTCCCTCAGTACCTCAGATAGTTCTCCATCAGTACCTCAGAAAGTGCTCCCTCAGTACGACAGATCATGCTTCCTCAGTACCTCAGAGAGTGCTCCCTCAATGCCTCAGAAAGTGCTCCCTCAATACCTCAGAAAGTGCTCCCTCAATACCTCAGAAAGTGCTTCCTCAATACCTCAGAAAGTGCTCCCTCAATACCTCAGAAAGTGCTCCCTCAGTACCTCAGATAGTGCTCCCTCAGTACCTCACAAATTGCTTCATCAATACCTCAGAAAGTTCTCCCTCAGTACCTCAGAGTGTGCTTCCTCAATACCTCAGAACTTGCTCCCTCAGTACCTCAGATTGTGCTCCCTCAATACCTCAGAAAATGCTCCCTCAATACCTCAGAAAGTGCTTCCTCAATACCTCAGAAAGTGCTCGCTCAATACCTCAGAAAGTGCTTCCCCAAGACCTCAGAAAGTGCTCCCTCAGTACCTCACATAGTCCTCCCTCAATACCTCAGACAGTGGTCCCTGAATATCTCAGAAAGTGCTCCCCTAATACTTCAGAAAGTGATCCCTCAGTACCTCAGATAGTTCTCCCTCAGTACCTCAGAAAGTGGTCCCTCAGTACCTCAGATCTTGCTTCCTCAGTACCTCCGAAGGTGCTCCCTCAATACCTCAGATAGTGCTTCCTCAGTACCTCAGACATTGCTCCCTCAATTCCTCAAGTAGTTCTCCCTCAATACCTCGAAAGTGCTCCCTCATTACCTGAGAGAGTGCTCCCTCAGTACCTCAGATTGTGCTCCCTCAATACCTCAGAAAGTGCTTACTCAATACCACAGAAAGTGCTCCCTCAGTACATCAGGAAGTGCTTCCACAATACCTCAGAAAGTGCGCCCTCAGTACCTCAGAAAGTGCTCCCTCAATACCTCAGAAAGTGCTCCATGAATACCTCAGATATTTCTCCCTCAGTACCTCAGATAGTTCTCCCTCAGTACCTCAGAAAGTGCTCCCTCAGTACCTCAGATCGTGCTTGCTCAGTACCTCCGAAGGTGCTCCCTCAATACCTCAGATAGTGCTTCCTCAGTACCTCAGAAAGTGCTCCCTCAATACCTCAGGTAATTCTCCCTCAATACCTCGAAAGTGCTCCCTCAATACCACAGAGAGTGTTCCATCAGTACCTCAGAGAGTGCTCCATCAATACCTCAGAAAATGCGCCCTCAGTACCTCAGATAGTCCTCCTTCAATACCTCAGAAAGTGCTTCCACAATACATCAGAATCTGCTTTCTCAATATCTCAGAAAGTGCTCCCTCAATACCTCAGAAAGTGCTCCCTCAATACCTCAGAAAGTGCTTCCTCAATACCTCAGAAAGTGCTTCCTCAATACCTCAGATAGTGCTCCCTCAGTACCTCAGATAGTCCTCCTTCAATACCTCAGAAAGTGCTCCCTCAATACCTCAGAAAGTGCTTCCTCAATACCTCAGAAAGTGCTTCCTCAGTACCTCAGATAGTTCTCCATCAATACCTCAGAAAGTGCTCACTCAATACCACAGAAAGTGCTCCCTCAATACCTCATAAAGTGCTTCCTCAATACATCAGATTGTGTTCCCTCAATACCTCAGAAAGGGCTTCCACAATACCTCAGAAAGTGCTCCCTCAGTACCTCAGATAGTGCTCCCTCAATACCTCAGATAGTGCTCCCTCAGTACCTCAGATAGTTCTCCCTCAGAACCTCAGATATTTCTCCCTCAATACCTCAGATAGTGCTCCCTCAATACCTCAGAAAATGCTTCCTCTAAACCTCACAAAGTGCTTCCTCAGTACCTCAGATAGTGCTCCCTCAATACCTCAGAAACTGCTCCCTCAATACCTCAGAAAGTGCACCCTCAGTACCTCAGATAGTGCTCCCTCAATACCACAGAAAGTGCTCCCTCAATACCTCATACAGTGCTTCCTCAATACATCAGATTGTGTTCCCTCAATACCTCAGAAAGTGCTTCCACAATACCTCAGAAAGTGCACCCTCTGTACCTCAGATAGTGCTCCCTCAATACCTCAGAAAGAGCTCCTTCGATACATCAGATATTTCTCCCTCAGTATCTCAGATAGTGCTCCCTCAATACCTCAGAAAGTGCTCCCTCAATACCTCAGAAAGTGCTTCCTCGATACCTCAGAACTTGCTCCCTCAGTACCTCAGTTAGTGCTGCACCAATAACTCAGAAAATGCTCCCTCAAAACCTCAGAAAGTGCTTCCTCAATACCTCAGAAAGTGCTCCCTCAATACCTCAGAAAGTGCTTCCTCAATATTCAGAAAGTGCTCCCTCAGTACCTCAGATAGTCCTGCCTCAATACCTCAGAAAGTGCTCCCTCAATACCTCAAAAAGTGCTTCCTCAATACTCCAGAAAGTGGTCCCTCAGTACCTCAGATAGTTCTCCCTCAGTACCTCAGAAAGTGCTCCCTCAGTACCTCAGAAAGTGCTCCCTCAATACCTCAGATAGTCTTCCCTCAATACCTCAGATAGTGGTCCCTCAATACCTCAGAAAGTGCTCCCCCAATACTTCAGAAGGTGGTCCCTCAGTACCTCAGATAGTTCTCCCTCAGTACCTCAGAAAGTGCTCCCTCAGTACCTCAGATCGTGCTTCCTCAGTACATCCGAAGGTGCTCCCTCAATACCTCAGATAGTGCTTCCTCAGTACCTCAGAAAGTGCTCCCTCAATTCCACAAGTAGTTCTCCCTCAATACCTCGAAAATGCTCCCTCAGTACCTCAGATAGTCCTCCTTCAATACCTCAGAAAGTGCTCCCTCAATACCTCAGAAAGTGCTTCCTCAACACCTCAGAAAGTGCTTCCTCAATACCTCAGATAATCCTCCTTCAATACCTCAGAAAGTGCTCCCTCAATACCTCAGAAAGTGCTTCCTCAACACCTCAGAAAGTGCTTCCTCAATACCTCAGATAGTGCTCCCTCAGTACCTCATAAAGTGCTTCCTCAATAAATCAGATTGTGTTCCCTCAATACCTCAGAAAGTGCTTCCACAATACCTCAGAAAGTGCTCCCTCAGTACCTCAGATAGTGCTCCCTCAATACCTCAGAAAGTGCTCCATGAATACCTCAGATAGTTCTCCCTCAGTACCTCAGATAGTTCTCCCTCAGTACCTCAGAAAGTGCTTCATTAATACCTCAGAATGTGCTCCCTCAATACATCAGAAATTGCTTCCGCAACACCTCAGAAAGTGCACCCTCAGTACCTTAGATAGTGCTCCCTCAATACCTCCGAAAGTGCTCCATCAATGCCTCATAAAGTGCTTCCTCAATACATCAGATTGTGTTCCCTCAATACCTCAGAAAGTGCTTCCTCAATAACTCAGAAGGTGCTCCCTCAGTACCTCAGATAGTGCTCCCTCAATAACTCCGAAAGTGCTCCTTCAATACCTCAGATATTTCTCCCTCAGTACCTCAGATAGTGCACCCTCAATACCTCAGAAAGTGCTCCCTCAATACCTCAGAAAGTGCTCCCTCAATACCTCATAAAGTGCTTCCTCAATACATCAGATTGTGTTCCCTCAATACCTCAGAAAGGGCTTCCACAATACCTCAGAAAGTGCTCCCTCAGTACCTCAGATAGTGCTCCCTCAATACCTCAGATAGTGCTCCCTCAGTACCTCAGATAGTTCTCCCTCAGAACCTCAGATATTTCTCCCTCAATACCTCAGAAAGTGCTCCCTCAATACCTCAGAAAATGCTTCCTCTAAACCTCACAAAGTGCTTCCTCAGTACCTCAGATAGTGCTCCCTCAATACCTCAGAAACTGCTCCCTCAATACCTCAGAAAGTGCACCCTCAGTACCTCAGATAGTGCTCCCTCAATACCACAGAAAGTGCTCCCTCAATACCTCATACAGTGCTTCCTCAATACATCAGATTGTGTTCCCTCAATACCTCAGAAAGTGCTTCCACAATACCTCAGAAAGTGCACCCTCTGTACCTCAGATAGTGCTCCCTCAATACCTCAGAAAGAGCTCCTTCGATACATCAGATATTTCTCCCTCAGTATCTCAGATAGTGCTCCCTCAATACCTCAGAAAGTGCTCCCTCAATACCTCAGAAAGTGCTTCCTCGATACCTCAGAACTTGCTCCCTCAGTACCTCAGTTAGTGCTGCACCAATAACTCAGAAAATGCTCCCTCAAATCCTCAGAAAGTGCTTCCTCAATACCTCAGAAAGTGCTCCCTCAATACCTCAGAAAGTGCGTCCTCAATATTCAGAAAGTGCTCCCTCAGTACCTCAGATAGTCCTGCCTCAATACCTCAGAAAGTGCTCCCTCAATACCTCAAAAAGTGCTTCCTCAATACTCCAGAAAGTGGTCCCTCAGTACCTCAGATAGTTCTCCCTCAGTACCTCAGAAAGTGCTCCCTCAGTACCTCAGAAAGTGCTCCCTCAATACCTCAGATAGTCCTCCCTCAATACCTCAGATAGTGGTCCCTCAATACCTCAGAAAGTGCTCCCCCAATACTTCAGAAGGTGGTCCCTCAGTACCTCAGATAGTTCTCCCTCAGTACCTCAGAAAGTGCTCCCTCAGTACCTCAGATCGTGCTTCCTCAGTACATCCGAAGGTGCTCCCTCAATACCTCAGATAGTGCTTCCTCAGTACCTCAGAAAGTGCTCCCTCAATTCCACAAGTAGTTCTCCCTCAATACCTCGAAAATGCTCCCTCAGTACCTCAGATAGTCCTCCTTCAATACCTCAGAAAGTGCTCCCTCAATACCTCAGAAAGTGCTTCCTCAACACCTCAGAAAGTGCTTCCTCAATACCTCAGATAATCCTCCGTCAATACCTCAGAAAGTGCTCTCTCAATACCTCAGAAAGTGCTTCCTCAACACCTCAGAAAGTGCTTCCTCAATACCTCAGATAGTGCTCCCTCAGTACCTCATAAAGTGCTTCCTCAATAAATCAGATTGTGTTCCCTCAATACCTCAGAAAGTGCTTCCACAATACCTCAGAAAGTGCTCCCTCAGTACCTCAGATAGTGATCCCTCAATACCTCAGAAAGTGCTCCATGAATACCTCAGATAGTTCTCCCTCAGTACCTCAGATAGTTCTCCCTCAGTACCTCAGAAAGTGCTTCATTAATACCTCAGAATGTGCTCCCTCAGTACCTCAGAAAGTGCTCCCTCTATACCTCAGAAATTGCTTCCGCAACACCTCAGAAAGTGCACCCTCAGTACCTTAGATAGTGCTCCCTCAATACCTCCGAAAGTGCTCCATCAATGCCTCATAAAGTGCTTCCTCAATACATCAGATTGTGTTCCCTCAATACCTCAGAAAGTGCTTCCTCAATAACTCAGAAGTTGCTCCCTCAGTACCTCAGATAGTGCTCCCTCAATAACTCCGAAAGTGCTCCTTCAATACCTCAGATATTTCTCCCTCAGTACCTCAGATAGTGCACCCTCAATACCTCAGAAAGTGCTCCCTCAATACCTCAGAAAGTGCTTCCTCAATACCTCATAACTTGCTCCCACAGTACCTCAGATAGTGCTCCCACAATACCTCAGAAAATGCTCCCTCAATACCTCAGAAAGTGCTTCCTCAATACCTTAGATAGTGCTCCCTCAATACCTCAGAAACTGCTTCCTCAATACCTCAGAAAGTGCTCCCTCAGAACCTCAGATAGTCCTCCCTCAATACCTCAGATAGTGGTCCCTCAATACCTCAGATAGTTCTCCCTCAGTACCTCAGAAAGTGATCCCTCAGTACGTCAGATCGTGCCTCCTCAGTACCTCAGAAAGTGCTCTCTCAGTATCTCAGATAATCCTCCCTCAATACCTCAGAAAGTGCTCCCTCAATACCTCAGAAAGTGCTTCCTCAAAACCTCACAAAATGCTTCCTCAGTACCTCAAATAGTGCTCCCTCAATACCTCAGAAACTGCTCCCTCAATACCTCTGAAAGTGCACCCTCAGTACCTCAGATAGTGCTCCCTCAATACCGCAGAAAGTGCTCGCTCAATACCTCATACAGTGCTTCCTCAATACAACAGATTGTGTTCCCTCAGTACCTCAGAAAGTGCTTCCACAATGCATCAGATTGTGTTCCCTCAATACTTCAGAAAGTGCTTCCTCAATACATCAGATTGTGTTCCCTCAATACCTCAGAATGTGCTGCCTCAATACCTCAGAAAGTGCTCCATGAATAATTCAGATAGTCCTCTCTCAGTACCTCAGATGATTCTCCCTCAGTACCTCAGATAGATCTCCCTCAGATAGATCTCCCTCAGTACCTCAGAAAGTGCTCCCTCAATACCTCAGAAAGTGCTCCATGAATACCTCAGATAGTTCTCCCTCAGTACCTCAGATAGTTCTCCATCAGTACCTCAGAAAGTGCTTCATTAATACCTCAGAAAGTGCTCCCTCAATACCTCAGAAATTGCTTCCGCAACACCTCAGAAAGTGCTCCCTCAGTACCTCAGATAGTGCTCCCTCAATAACTCCGAAAGTGCTCCTTCAATACCTCAGATAGTTCTCCCTCAGTACCTCAGATAGTGCTCCCTCAATACCTCAGAAAGTGCTCCCTCAATACCTCAGAAAGTGCTTCCTCAATACCTCATAACTTGCTCCCTCAGTACCTCAGATAGTGCTCCCACAATACCTCAGAAAATGCTCCCTCAATACCTCAGAAAGTGCTTCCTCAATAACTCAGAAAGTGCTCCCTCAGTACCTCAGATAGTGCTCCCTCAATACCTCAGAAAGTGCTCCTTCAATACCTCAGATATTTCTCCCTCAGTACCTCAGATAGTGCTCCCTCAATACCTCAGAAAGTGCTCCCTCAATACCTCAGATAATGCTCCCTCAATACCTCAGAAAGTGCTTCCTCAATACCTCAGAAAGTGCTCCCTCAGTACCTCAGAAAGTGCTTCCTCAATACCTCAGAAAGTGCTCCCTCAGTACCTCAGATAGTCCTCCCTCAATACCTCAGAAAGTGCTCCCTCAATACCTCATAAAGTGCTTCATCAATACCTCAGAAAGTGCTTCCTCAACACCTCAGAAAGTGCCACCGCAGTACCTCAGATAGTGCTCCCTCAATACCTCAGAAAGTGCTCCCTCAATACCTCATAAAGTGCTTCCTCAATACAACATATTGTGTTCCCTCAATACCTCAGAAGGTGCTTCCTCAATACCTCAGACAGTGCTCACTCAGTACCTCAGATAGTACTCCCTCAATACCTCAGAAAGTGCTCCATCAATACCTCAGAAAGTGCTCTCTCAGTACCTCAGATAGTTCTCCCTCAGTACCTCAGATAGTTCTCCCTCAGTACCTCAGAAAGTGCTTCCTCAATACCTCAGAACTTGCACCCTCAGCACCTCAGAAAGTGCTCCCTCAGTACGTCAGATTGTGCTTCCTCAGTACCTCAGAAAGTGCTCCCTCAGTACTTCAGATAGTCCTCCCTCAATACTTCAGAAAGTGGTCCCTCAGTACCTCAGATAGTTCTCCCTCAGTACCTCAGAAAGTGCTCCCTCAGAACGTCAGATCGTGCTTCCTCAGTACCTCAGAAAGTGCTCCCTCAGTACTTCAGATAGTCCTCCCTCAATACCTCAGAATGTGCTCCCTCAATACCTCAGAAAGTGCTTCCTCAAGACATCAGCTAGTGCTCCTCAATACCTCAGAAAGTGCTTCCTCAGTACCTCAGATAGTGCTCCCTCAATACCTCAGAAACTGCTCCCTCAATACCTCAGAAAGTGCACCCTCAGTACCTCAGATAGTGCTCCCTCAATACCACAGAATGTGCTCCCTCAATACCTCATACAGTGCTTCCTCAATACATCAGATTGTGTTCCCTCAATACCTCAGAAAGTGCTTCCACAATACCTCAGAAAGTGCTCCCTCTGTACCTCAGATAGTGCTCCCTCAATACCTCAGAAAGAGCTCCTTCAATACCTCAGATATTTCTCCCTCAGTATCTCAGATACTGCTCCCTCAATACCTCAGAAAGTGCTCCCTCAATACATCAGAAAGTGCTTCCTCGATACCTCAGAACTTGCTCCCTCAGTACCTCAGATAGTGCTGCACCAATACCTCAGAAAATGCTCCCTCTAAACCTCAGAAAGTGCTTCCTCAATACCTCAGAAAGTGCTCCCTCAATACCTCAGAAAGTGCTTCCTCAATATTCAGAAAGTGCTCCCTCAGTACCTCAGATAGTCCTGCCTCAATACCTCAGAAAGTGCTCCCTCAATACCTCAAAAAGTGCTTCCTCAATACTTCAGAAAGTGCTCCCTCAATACCTCAGATAGTCCTCCCTCAATACCTCAGATAGTGGTCCCTCAATACCTCAGAAAGTGCTCCCCCAATACTTCGGAAAGTGGTCCGTCAGTACCTCAGATAGTTCTCCCTCAGTACCTCAGAAAGTGCTCCCTCAGTACCTCAGATAGTGCTCCCTCA
The DNA here is from genome assembly GCF_037043375.1 of Chiloscyllium plagiosum. Lineage (NCBI taxonomy): Eukaryota > Metazoa > Chordata > Chondrichthyes > Orectolobiformes > Hemiscylliidae > Chiloscyllium > Chiloscyllium plagiosum. The sequence continues at coordinate 101,407,092 of NW_028270151.1, forward strand.
ATACCACAGAAAGTGCTCCCTCAATACCTCATACAGTGCTTCCTCAATACACCAGATTGTGTTCCCTCAATACCTCAGAAAGTGCTCCCTCAATACCTCAGAAAGTGCTCCATGAATACCTCAGATAGTTCTCTCTCAGTACCTCAGATAGTTCTCCCTCAGAACCACAGATAGTTCTCCCTCAGTACCTCAGAAAGTGCTTCATCAAGACCTCAGAAAGTGCTTCCTCAACACCTCAGAAAGTTCCACCTCAGTACCTCAGATAGTGCTTCCTCAATACCTCAGAAAGTGCTCCCTCAATACCTCAGATAGTGCTCCCTCAATACCTCAGAAATTGCTCCATCAATACCTCAGATAGTTCTCCCTCAGTACCTCAGATAGTGATCCCTCAATACCTCAGAAAATACTCCCTCATTACCTCAGAAAGTGCTTCCTCAATACCTCAGTAAGTGCTCCATTAATACCTCAGAAAGTGCTCCCTCAGTACCTCAGATAGTCCTCCCTCAGTACCTCAGAAAATGCTCCCTCAGTACGTCAGATCATGCTTCCAAAATTCCTCAGAAAGTGCTCCCTCAATACCTCAGAAAGTGCTTCCACAAAACCTCACAAAGTGCTTCCTCAGTACCTCAGATAGTGCTCCCTCAATACCTCAGAAACCGCTCCCTCAATACCTCAGAAAGTGCACCCTCAGTACCTCAGATAGTGCTCCCTCAATACCTCAGAAAGTGCTCCATGAATACCTCAGATAGTTCTCCCTCAGTACCTCAGATAGTTCTCCCTCAGTACCTCAGATAGTTCTCCCTCAGTACCTCAGAAAGTGCTTCATCAATACCTCAGAAAGTGCTTCCTCAACACTTCAGAAATTGCACCCTCAGTACCTCAGATAGTGCTCCCTCAATACCTCATAAAGTGTTTCCTCAATACATCAGATTGTGTTCCCTCAATACCTCAGAAAGTGCTCCCTCAATACCTCAGAAAATGCTCCATGAATATCTCAGATAGTTCTCTCTCTGTACCTCAGATAGTTCTCCCTCAGTACCACAGATAGCTCTCCCTCAGTACCTCAGAAAGTGCTTCATCAAGACCTCAGAAAGTGCTTCCTCAACACATCAGAAAGTGCCACCTCAGTACCTCAGATAGTGCTCCCTCAATACCTCAGAAAGTGTTCCCTCAATAACTCTTAAAGTGCTTCCTCAATACATCATATTGTGTTCCCTCAATACCTCAGAAAGCGCTTCCTCAATACCTCAGAAAGTGCTCCCTCAATACCTCAGATAGTGGTCCCTCAATACCTCAGATAGTTCTCCCTCAGTACCTCAGAAAGTGCTCCCTCAGTACGTCAGATCATGCTTCCTCAATTCCTCAGAAAGTGCTCCCTCAGTACCTCAGAAAGTGCTTCCTCAAAACCTCACAAGGTGCTTCCTCAGTCCCTCAGATAGTGCTCCCTCAATACCTCAGAAACCGCTCCCTCAATACCTCAGAAAGTGCACCCTCAGTACCTCAGATAGTGCTCCCTCAATACCACAGAAAGTGCTCCCTCAATACCTCATACAGTGCTTCCTCAATACACCAGATTGTGTTCCCTCAATACCTCAGAAAGTGCTCCCTCAATACCTCAGAAAGTGCTCCATGAATACCTCAGATAGTTCTCTCTCAGTACCTCAGATAGTTCTTCCTCAGAACCACAGATAGTTCTCCCTCAGTACCTCAGAAAGTGCTTCATCAAGACATCAGAAAGTGCTTCCTCAACACCTCAGAAAGTTCCACCTCAGTACCTCAGATAGTGCTCCCTCACTACCTCAGAAAGTGCTCCCTCAATACCTCATAAAGTGCTTCCTCAATACATCATATTGTGTTCCTCAATAACTCAGAAAGCGCTTCCTCAATACCTCAGAAAGTGCTCCCTCAATACCTCAGAAAATACTCCCTCATTACCTCAGAAAGTGCTTCCTCAATACCTCAGTAAGTGCTCCATTAATACCTCAGAAAGTGCTCCCTCAGTACCTCAGATAGTCCTCCCTCAGTACCTCAGAAAATGCTCCCTCAGTACGTCAGATCATGCTTCCTAAATTCCTCAGAAAGTGCTCCCTCAATACCTCAGAAAGTGCTTCCACAAAACCTCACAAAGTGCTTCCTCAGTACCTCAGATAGTGCTCCCTCAATACCTCAGAAACCGCTCCCTCAATACCTCAGAAAGTGCACCCTCAGTACCTCAGATAGTGCTCCCTCAATACCTCAGAAAGTGCTCCATGAATACCTCAGATAGTTCTCCCTCAGTACCTCAGATAGTTCTCCCTCAGTACCTCAGATAGTTCTCCCTCAGTACCTCAGAAAGTGCTTCATCAATACCTCAGAAAGTGCTTCCTCAACACTTCAGAAATTGCACCCTCAGTACCTCAGATAGTGCTCCCTCAATACCTCATAAAGTGTTTCCTCAATACATCAGATTGTGTTCCCTCAATACCTCAGAAAGTGCTCCCTCAATACCTCAGAAAATGCTCCATGAATATCTCAGATAGTTCTCTCTCTGTACCTCAGATAGTTCTCCCTCAGTACCACAGATAGCTCTCCCTCAGTACCTCAGAAAGTGCTTCATCAAGACCTCAGAAAGTGCTTCCTCAACACATCAGAAAGTGCCACCTCAGTACCTCAGATAGTGCTCCCTCAATACCTCAGAAAGTGTTCCCTCAATAACTCTTAAAGTGCTTCCTCAATACATCATATTGTGTTCCCTCAATACCTCAGAAAGCGCTTCCTCAATACCTCAGAAAGTGCTCCCTCAATACCTCAGATAGTGGTCCCTCAATACCTCAGATAGTTCTCCCTCAGTACCTCAGAAAGTGCTCCCTCAGTACGTCAGATCATGCTTCCTCAATTCCTCAGAAAGTGCTCCCTCAGTACCTCAGAAAGTGCTTCCTCAAAACCACACAAAGTGCTTCCTCAGTCCCTCAGATAGTGCTCCCTCAATACCTCAGAAACCGCTCCCTCAATACCTCAGAAAGTGCACCCTCAGTACCTCAGATATTGCTCCCTCAATACCACAGAAAGTGCTCCCTCAATACCTCATACAGTGCTTCCTCAATACACCAGATTGTGTTCCCTCAATACCTCAGAAAGTGCTCCCTCAATACCTCAGAAAGTGCTCCATGAATACCTCAGATAGTTCTCTCTCAGTACCTCAGATAGTTCTTCCTCAGAACCACAGATAGTTCTCCCTCAGTACCTCAGAAAGTGCTTCATCAAGACATCAGAAAGTGCTTCCTCAACACCTCAGAAAGTTCCACCTCAGTACCTCAGATAGTGCTCCCTCACTACCTCAGAAAGTGCTCGCTCAATACCTCATAAAGTGCTTCCTCAATACAACAGATTGTGTTCCCTCAGTACCTCAGAAAGTGCTTCCACAATGCATCAGATTGTGTTCCCTCAATACTTCAGAAAGTGCTTCCTCAATACATCAGATTGTGTTCCCTCAATACCTCAGAATGTGCTGCCTCAATACCTCAGAAAGTGCTCCATGAATAATTCAGATAGTCCTCTCTCAGTACCTCAGATGATTCTCCCTCAGTACCTCAGATAGATCTCCCTCAGATAGATCTCCCTCAGTACCTCAGAAAGTGCTCCCTCAATACCTCAGAAAGTGCTCCATGAATACCTCAGATAGTTCTCCCTCAGTACCTCAGATAGTTCTCCATCAGTACCTCAGAAAGTGCTTCATTAATACCTCAGAAAGTGCTCCCTCAATACCTCAGAAATTGCTTCCGCAACACCTCAGAAAGTGCTCCCTCAGTACCTCAGATAGTGCTCCCTCAATAACTCCGAAAGTGCTCCTTCAATACCTCAGATAGTTCTCCCTCAGTACCTCAGATAGTGCTCCCTCAATACCTCAGAAAGTGCTCCCTCAATACCTCAGAAAGTGCTTCCTCAATACCTCATAACTTGCTCCCTCAGTACCTCAGATAGTGCTCCCACAATACCTCAGAAAATGCTCCCTCAATACCTCAGAAAGTGCTTCCTCAATAACTCAGAAAGTGCTCCCTCAGTACCTCAGATAGTGCTCCCTCAATACCTCAGAAAGTGCTCCTTCAATACCTCAGATATTTCTCCCTCAGTACCTCAGATAGTGCTCCCTCAATACCTCAGAAAGTGCTCCCTCAATACCTCAGATAATGCTCCCTCAATACCTCAGAAAGTGCTTCCTCAATACCTCAGAAAGTGCTCCCTCAGTACCTCAGAAAGTGCTTCCTCAATACCTCAGAAAGTGCTCCCTCAGTACCTCAGATAGTCCTCCCTCAATACCTCAGAAAGTGCTCCCTCAATACCTCATAAAGTGCTTCATCAATACCTCAGAAAGTGCTTCCTCAACACCTCAGAAAGTGCCACCGCAGTACCTCAGATAGTGCTCCCTCAATACCTCAGAAAGTGCTCCCTCAATACCTCATAAAGTGCTTCCTCAATACAACATATTGTGTTCCCTCAATACCTCAGAAGGTGCTTCCTCAATACCTCAGACAGTGCTCACTCAGTACCTCAGATAGTACTCCCTCAATACCTCAGAAAGTGCTCCATCAATACCTCAGAAAGTGCTCTCTCAGTACCTCAGATAGTTCTCCCTCAGTACCTCAGATAGTTCTCCCTCAGTACCTCAGAAAGTGCTTCCTCAATACCTCAGAACTTGCACCCTCAGCACCTCAGAAAGTGCTCCCTCAGTACGTCAGATTGTGCTTCCTCAGTACCTCAGAAAGTGCTCCCTCAGTACTTCAGATAGTCCTCCCTCAATACTTCAGAAAGTGGTCCCTCAGTACCTCAGATAGTTCTCCCTCAGTACCTCAGAAAGTGCTCCCTCAGAACGTCAGATCGTGCTTCCTCAGTACCTCAGAAAGTGCTCCCTCAGTACTTCAGATAGTCCTCCCTCAATACCTCAGAATGTGCTCCCTCAATACCTCAGAAAGTGCTTCCTCAAGACATCAGCTAGTGCTCCTCAATACCTCAGAAAGTGCTTCCTCAGTACCTCAGATAGTGCTCCCTCAATACCTCAGAAACTGCTCCCTCAATACCTCAGAAAGTGCACCCTCAGTACCTCAGATAGTGCTCCCTCAATACCACAGAATGTGCTCCCTCAATACCTCATACAGTGCTTCCTCAATACATCAGATTGTGTTCCCTCAATACCTCAGAAAGTGCTTCCACAATACCTCAGAAAGTGCTCCCTCTGTACCTCAGATAGTGCTCCCTCAATACCTCAGAAAGAGCTCCTTCAATACCTCAGATATTTCTCCCTCAGTATCTCAGATACTGCTCCCTCAATACCTCAGAAAGTGCTCCCTCAATACATCAGAAAGTGCTTCCTCGATACCTCAGAACTTGCTCCCTCAGTACCTCAGATAGTGCTGCACCAATACCTCAGAAAATGCTCCCTCTAAACCTCAGAAAGTGCTTCCTCAATACCTCAGAAAGTGCTCCCTCAATACCTCAGAAAGTGCTTCCTCAATATTCAGAAAGTGCTCCCTCAGTACCTCAGATAGTCCTGCCTCAATACCTCAGAAAGTGCTCCCTCAATACCTCAAAAAGTGCTTCCTCAATACTTCAGAAAGTGCTCCCTCAATACCTCAGATAGTCCTCCCTCAATACCTCAGATAGTGGTCCCTCAATACCTCAGAAAGTGCTCCCCCAATACTTCGGAAAGTGGTCCGTCAGTACCTCAGATAGTTCTCCCTCAGTACCTCAGAAAGTGCTCCCTCAGTACCTCAGATAGTGCTCCCTCAATACCACAGAAAGTGCTCCCTCAATACCTCATACAGTGCTTCCTCAATACACCAGATTGTGTTCCCTCAATACCTCAGAAAGTGCTCCCTCAATACCTCAGAAAGTGCTCCATGAATACCTCAGATAGTTCTCTCTCAGTACCTCAGATAGTTCTCCCTCAGAACCACAGATAGTTCTCCCTCAGTACCTCAGAAAGTGCTTCATCAAGACCTCAGAAAGTGCTTCCTCAACACCTCAGAAAGTTCCACCTCAGTACCTCAGATAGTGCTTCCTCAATACCTCAGAAAGTGCTCCCTCAATACCTCAGATAGTGCTCCCTCAATACCTCAGAAATTGCTCCATCAATACCTCAGATAGTTCTCCCTCAGTACCTCAGATAGTGATCCCTCAATACCTCAGAAAATACTCCCTCATTACCTCAGAAAGTGCTTCCTCAATACCTCAGTAAGTGCTCCATTAATACCTCAGAAAGTGCTCCCTCAGTACCTCAGATAGTCCTCCCTCAGTACCTCAGAAAATGCTCCCTCAGTACGTCAGATCATGCTTCCAAAATTCCTCAGAAAGTGCTCCCTCAATACCTCAGAAAGTGCTTCCACAAAACCTCACAAAGTGCTTCCTCAGTACCTCAGATAGTGCTCCCTCAATACCTCAGAAACCGCTCCCTCAATACCTCAGAAAGTGCACCCTCAGTACCTCAGATAGTGCTCCCTCAATACCTCAGAAAGTGCTCCATGAATACCTCAGATAGTTCTCCCTCAGTACCTCAGATAGTTCTCCCTCAGTACCTCAGATAGTTCTCCCTCAGTACCTCAGAAAGTGCTTCATCAATACCTCAGAAAGTGCTTCCTCAACACTTCAGAAATTGCACCCTCAGTACCTCAGATAGTGCTCCCTCAATACCTCATAAAGTGTTTCCTCAATACATCAGATTGTGTTCCCTCAATACCTCAGAAAGTGCTCCCTCAATACCTCAGAAAATGCTCCATGAATATCTCAGATAGTTCTCTCTCTGTACCTCAGATAGTTCTCCCTCAGTACCACAGATAGCTCTCCCTCAGTACCTCAGAAAGTGCTTCATCAAGACCTCAGAAAGTGCTTCCTCAACACATCAGAAAGTGCCACCTCAGTACCTCAGATAGTGCTCCCTCAATACCTCAGAAAGTGTTCCCTCAATAACTCTTAAAGTGCTTCCTCAATACATCATATTGTGTTCCCTCAATACCTCAGAAAGCGCTTCCTCAATACCTCAGAAAGTGCTCCCTCAATACCTCAGATAGTGGTCCCTCAATACCTCAGATAGTTCTCCCTCAGTACCTCAGAAAGTGCTCCCTCAGTACGTCAGATCATGCTTCCTCAATTCCTCAGAAAGTGCTCCCTCAGTACCTCAGAAAGTGCTTCCTCAAAACCTCACAAGGTGCTTCCTCAGTCCCTCAGATAGTGCTCCCTCAATACCTCAGAAACCGCTCCCTCAATACCTCAGAAAGTGCACCCTCAGTACCTCAGATAGTGCTCCCTCAATACCACAGAAAGTGCTCCCTCAATACCTCATACAGTGCTTCCTCAATACACCAGATTGTGTTCCCTCAATACCTCAGAAAGTGCTCCCTCAATACCTCAGAAAGTGCTCCATGAATACCTCAGATAGTTCTCTCTCAGTACCTCAGATAGTTCTTCCTCAGAACCACAGATAGTTCTCCCTCAGTACCTCAGAAAGTGCTTCATCAAGACATCAGAAAGTGCTTCCTCAACACCTCAGAAAGTTCCACCTCAGTACCTCAGATAGTGCTCCCTCACTACCTCAGAAAGTGCTCCCTCAATACCTCATAAAGTGCTTCCTCAATACATCATATTGTGTTCCTCAATAACTCAGAAAGCGCTTCCTCAATACCTCAGAAAGTGCTCCCTCAATACCTCAGAAAATACTCCCTCATTACCTCAGAAAGTGCTTCCTCAATACCTCAGTAAGTGCTCCATTAATACCTCAGAAAGTGCTCCCTCAGTACCTCAGATAGTCCTCCCTCAGTACCTCAGAAAATGCTCCCTCAGTACGTCAGATCATGCTTCCTAAATTCCTCAGAAAGTGCTCCCTCAATACCTCAGAAAGTGCTTCCACAAAACCTCACAAAGTGCTTCCTCAGTACCTCAGATAGTGCTCCCTCAATACCTCAGAAACCGCTCCCTCAATACCTCAGAAAGTGCACCCTCAGTACCTCAGATAGTGCTCCCTCAATACCTCAGAAAGTGCTCCATGAATACCTCAGATAGTTCTCCCTCAGTACCTCAGATAGTTCTCCCTCAGTACCTCAGATAGTTCTCCCTCAGTACCTCAGAAAGTGCTTCATCAATACCTCAGAAAGTGCTTCCTCAACACTTCAGAAATTGCACCCTCAGTACCTCAGATAGTGCTCCCTCAATACCTCATAAAGTGTTTCCTCAATACATCAGATTGTGTTCCCTCAATACCTCAGAAAGTGCTCCCTCAATACCTCAGAAAATGCTCCATGAATATCTCAGATAGTTCTCTCTCTGTACCTCAGATAGTTCTCCCTCAGTACCACAGATAGCTCTCCCTCAGTACCTCAGAAAGTGCTTCATCAAGACCTCAGAAAGTGCTTCCTCAACACATCAGAAAGTGCCACCTCAGTACCTCAGATAGTGCTCCCTCAATACCTCAGAAAGTGTTCCCTCAATAACTCTTAAAGTGCTTCCTCAATACATCATATTGTGTTCCCTCAATACCTCAGAAAGCGCTTCCTCAATACCTCAGAAAGTGCTCCCTCAATACCTCAGATAGTGGTCCCTCAATACCTCAGATAGTTCTCCCTCAGTACCTCAGAAAGTGCTCCCTCAGTACGTCAGATCATGCTTCCTCAATTCCTCAGAAAGTGCTCCCTCAGTACCTCAGAAAGTGCTTCCTCAAAACCACACAAAGTGCTTCCTCAGTCCCTCAGATAGTGCTCCCTCAATACCTCAGAAACCGCTCCCTCAATACCTCAGAAAGTGCACCCTCAGTACCTCAGATATTGCTCCCTCAATACCACAGAAAGTGCTCCCTCAATACCTCATACAGTGCTTCCTCAATACACCAGATTGTGTTCCCTCAATACCTCAGAAAGTGCTCCCTCAATACCTCAGAAAGTGCTCCATGAATACCTCAGATAGTTCTCTCTCAGTACCTCAGATAGTTCTTCCTCAGAACCACAGATAGTTCTCCCTCAGTACCTCAGAAAGTGCTTCATCAAGACATCAGAAAGTGCTTCCTCAACACCTCAGAAAGTTCCACCTCAGTACCTCAGATAGTGCTCCCTCACTACCTCAGAACGTGCTCGCTCAATACCTCATAAAGTGCTTCCTCAATACATCATATTGTGTTCCTCAATACCTCAGAAAGCGCTTCCTCAATACCTCAGAAAGTGCTCCCTCAATACCTCAGATAGTGCTCCCTCAATACCTCAGAAATTGCTCCATCAATACCTCAGATAGTTCTCCCTCAGTACCTCAGATAGTGATCCCTCAATACCTCAGAAAATACTCCCTCATTACCTCAGAAAGTGCTTCCTCAATACCTCAGTAAGTGCTCCATCAATACCTCAGAAAGTGCTCCCTCAGTACCTCAGATAGTCCTCCCTCAATACCTCAGAAAGTGCTCCCTCAGTACGTCAGATTGTGCTTCCTCAGTACCTCAGAATGTGCTCCCTCAGTACCTCAGATAGACCTCCCTCAATACTTCAGAAAGTGGTCCCTCAGTACCTCAGATAGTTCTCCCTCAGTACCTCAGAAAGTGCTCCCTCAGTACGTCAGATCGTGCTTCCTCAGTACCTCAGAAAGTGCTCCCTCAGTACTTCAGATAGTCCTCCCTCAATACCTCAGAAAGTGCTCCCTCAATACCTCAGAAAGTGCTTCCTCAAGACATCAGATAGTGCTCCTCAATACCTCAGAAAGTGCTTCGTCAAAACCTCAGAAAGTGCTTCCTCAGTACCTCAGATAGAGCTCCCTCAATACCTCTGAAACTGCTTCCTCAATACCTCACAAAGTGCACCCTCAGTACCTCAGATAGTGCTCCCTCAAAACCACAGAATGTGCTCCCTCAATACCTCATAAATTGTTTCCTCAATACATCAGATTGTGTTCCCTCAATACCTCAGAATGTGCTCCCTCAATACCTCAGAAAGTGCTCCATGAATACCTCAGATAATTCTCCCTCAGTACCTCAGATAGTTCTCCCTCAGTACCTCAGATAGTTCTCCCTCAGTACCTCAGAAAGTGCTTCATCAATACCTCAGAAAGTGCTTCCTCAACACTTCAGAAATTGCACCCTCAGTACCTCAGATAGTGCTCCCTCAATACCTCTGATACTGCTTCCTCAATACCTCACAAAGTGCACCCTCAGTACCTCAGATAGTGCTCCCTCAAAACCACAGAATGTGCTCCCTCAATACCTCATAAAGTGCTTCCTCAATACATCAGATTGTGTTCCCTCAATACCTCAGAAAGTGCTCCCTCAATACCTCAGAAAATGCTCCATGAATATCTCAGATAGTTCTCTCTCTGTACCTCAGATAGTTCTCCCTCAGTACCACAGATAGCTCTCCCTCAGTACCTCAGAAAGTGCTTCATCAAGACCTCAGAAAGTGCTTCCTCAACACCTCAGAAAGTGCCACCTCAGTACCTCAGATAGTGCTCCCTCAATACCTCAGAAAGTGTTCCCTCAATAACTCTTAAAGTGCTTCCTCAATACATCATATTGTGTTCCCTCAATACCTCAGAAAGCGCTTCCTCAATACCTCAGAAAGTGCTCCCTCAATACTTCAGATAGTGGTCCCTCAATACCTCAGATAGTTCTCCCTCAGTACCTCAGAAAGTGCTCCCTCAGTACGTCCGATCATGTTTCCTCAATTCCTCAGAAAGTGCTCCCTCAATACCTCAGAAAGTGCTTCCTCAAAACCTCACAAGGTGCTTCCTCAGTACCTCAGATAGTGCTCCCTCAATACCTCAGAAACCGCTCCCTCAATACCTCAGAAAGTGCACCCTCGGTACCTCAGATAGTGCTCCCTCAATACCACAGAAAGTGCTCCCTCAATACCTCATACAGTGCTTCCTCAATACATCAGATTGTGTTCCCTCAATACCTCAGAAAGTGCTCCCTCAATACCTCAGAAAGTGCTCCATGAATACCTCAGATAGTTCTCTCTCAGTACCTCAGATTGTTCTCCCTCAGTACCACAGATAGTTCTCCCTCAGTACCTCAGAAAGTGCTTCATCAAGACATCAGAAAGTGCTTCCTCAACACCTCAGAAAGTTCCACCTCAGTACCTCAGATAGTGCTCCCTCAATACCTCAGAAAGTGCTCGCTCAATACCTCATAAAGTGCTTCCTCAATACATCATATTGTGTTCCTCAATACCTCAGAAAGCGCTTCCTCAATACCTCAGAAAGTGCTCCCTCAATACCTCAGATAGTGCTCCCTCAATACCTCAGAAATAGCTCCATCAATACCTCAGATAGTTCTCCCTCAGTACCTCAGATAGTGATCCCACAATACCTCAGAAAATACTCCCTCATTACCTCAGAAAGTGCTTCCTCAATACCTCAGTAAGTGCTCCATCAATACCTCAGAAAGTGCTCCCTCAATACCTCAGAAAGTGCTTCCTCAGTACGTCAGATTGTGCTTCCTCAGTACCTCAGAATGTGCTCCCTCAGTACCTCAGATAGACCTCCCTCAATACTTCAGAAAGTGGTCCCTCAGTACCTCAGATAGTTCTCCCTCAGTACCTCAGAAAGTGCTCCCTCAGAACGTCAGATCGTGCTTCCTCAGTACCTCAGAAAGTGCTCCCTCAGTACTTCAGATAGTCCTCCCTCAATACCTCAGCAAGTGCTCCCTCAATACCTCAGAAAGTGCTTCCTCAAGACATCAGCTAGTGCTCCGCAATACCTCAGAAAGTGCTTCGTCAAAACCTCAGAAAGTGCTCCCTCAGTATCTCAGATAGTGCTCCCTCAATACCTCTGAAACTGCTTCCTCAATACCTCACAAAGTGCAACCTCAGTACCTCAGATAGTGCTCCTTCAAAACCACAGAATGTGCTCCCTCAATACCTCATAAAGTGCTTCCTCAATACATCAGATTGTGTTCCCTCAATACCTCAGAATGTGCTCCCTCAATACCTCAGAAAGTGCTCCATGAATACCTCAGATAGTTCTCCCTCAGTACCTCAGATAGTTCTCCCTCAGTACCTCAGATAGTTCTCCCTCAGTACCTCAGAAAGTGCTTCATCAATACCTCAGAAAGTGATTCCTCAACACTTCAGAAATTGCACCCTCAGTACCTCATAAAGTGCTCCCTCAATACCTCATAAAGTGCTTCCTCAATACATCAGATTGTGTTCCCTCAATACCTCAGAAAGTGCTCCCTCAATACCTCAGAAAATGCTCCATGAATATCTCAGATAGTTCTCCCTCAGTACCTCAGATAGTGATCCCACAATACCTCAGAAAATACTCCCTCATTACCTCAGAAAGTGCTTAAACAATACCTCAGAACGTGCTCCGTCAATACCTCAGAAAGTGCTCCCTCAGTACCTCAGATAGTCCTCCCTCAATACCTCAGAAAGTGCTCCCTCAGTACGTCAGATTGTGCTTCCTCAGTACCTCAGAATGTGCTCCCTCAGTACCTCAGATAGTCCTCCCTCAATACTTCAGAAAGTGGTCCCTCAGTACCTCAGATAGTTCTCCCTCAGTACCTCAGAAAGTGCTCCCTCAGTACGTCAGATTGTGCTTCCTCAGTACCTCAGAAAGTGCTCCCTCAGTACTTCAGATAGTCCTCCCTCAATACCACAGAAAGTGCTCCCTCAATACCTCAGAAATTGCTTCCTCAATACCTCATAACTTGCTCCCTCAGTACCTCAGATTGTGCTCCCACAATACCTCAGAAAATGCTCCCTCAATACCTCAGAAAGTGCTTCCTCAATACCTCAGATAGTGCTCCCTCAATACCTCAGAAACTGCTTCCTCAATACCTCACAAAGTGCACTCTCAGTACCTCAGATAGTGCTCCCTCAATACCACAGAAAGTGCTCCCTCAATACCTCAGAAAGTGCTTCCTCAATACCTCAGATAGTGCTCCCTCAATACCTCAGAAACTGCTTCCTCAATGCCTCACAAAGTGCACCCTCAGTACCTCAGATAGTGCTCCCTCCATACCTCAGAAAGTGCTACCTCAATACCTCAGAAATTGCTTCCTCAATACCTCATAACTTGCTCCCTCAGTACCTCAGATTGTGCTCCCACAATACCTCAGAAAATGCTCCCTCAATACCTCAGAAAGTGCTTCCTCAATACCTCAGATAGTGCTCCCTCAATACCTCAGAAACTGCTTCCTCAATACCTCACAAAGTGCACCCTCAGTACCTCAGATAGTGCTCCCTCAATACCACAGAAAGTGCTCCCTCAATACCTCATAAAGTGCTTCCTCAATACATCAGATTGTGTTCCCTCAATACCTCAGAATGTGCTCCCTCAATACCTCAGAAAATGCTCCATGAATACCTCAGATAGTTCTCCCTCAGTACCTCAGATAGTTCTCCCTCAGTACCTCAGATAGTTCTCCCTCATTACCTCAGAAGGTGCTTCATCAATACCTCAGAAAGTGCTTCCTCAACACTTCAGAAATTGCACCCTCAGTACCTCAGATAGTGCTCCCTCAATACCTCATAAAGTGCTTCCTCAATACATCAGATTGTGTTCCCTCAATACCTCAGAAAGTGCTCCCTCAATACCTCAGAAAATGCTCAATGAATACCTCAGATAGTTCTCCCTCAGTACCTCAGATAGTTCTCCCTCAGTTCCTCTGATAGTTCTCCCTCAGTACCTCAGATAGTGCTTCCTCAATACCTCAGAGACTACTCCCTCAATACCTCGGAAAGTGCATCCACAGTACCTCAGATAGTGCTCCCTCAATACCACAGAAAGTGCTCCCTCAATACCTCATAAAGTGCTTCCTCAATACATCAGGTTGTGTTCCCTCAATACCACAGAAACTGCTCCCTCAATACCTCAGAAAGTGCACCCTCAGTACCTCAGATAGTGCTCCCTCAATACCACAGAAAGTGCTCCCTCAATACCTCATACAGTGCTTCCTCAATACATCAGATTGTGTTCCCTCAATACCTCAGACAGTGCTCCCTCAATACCTCAGAAAGTGCTCCATGAATACCTCAGATAGTTCTCTCTCAGTACCTCAGATAGTTCTCCCTCAGTACCTCAGATAGTTCTCCCTCAGTACCTCAGAAAGTGCTTCATCAATACCTCAGAAAGTGCTTCCTCAACACCTCAGAAGTGCCACCTCAGTACCTTAGAAAGTGCTCCCTCAATACCTCAGAAAGTGCTCACTCAATACCTCATAAAGTGCTTCCTCCATACATCATATTGTGTTCCCTCAATACCTCAGAAAGTGCTTCCTCAATACCTCAGAAAGTGCTCCCTCAGTACCTCAGATAGTGCTCCCTCAATACCTCAGAAAGTGCTCCATCAATACCTCAGATAGTTCTCCCTCAGTACCTCAGATAGTGCTTCCTCAATACCTCAGAACTTTCTCCCTCAGTACCTCAGAAAATACTCCCTCATTACCTCAGAAAGTGCTTCCTTAATACCTCAGAAAGTGATCCCTCAATACCTCAGGAAGTGCTCCCTCAGTACCTCAGATAGTCCTCCCTCAATACCTCAGAAAGTGCTCCCTCAATACCTCAAAAAGTGCTTCCTCAATACCTCAGATAGTGGTCCCTCAATACCTCAGAAAGTGCTCCCTCAATACTTCAGAAAGTGGTCCCTCAGTACCTCAGATAATTCTCCTTCAGTACCTCAGAAAGTGCTCCCTCAGTACCTCAGATCGTGCTTCCTCAGTACCTCCGAAGGTGCTCCCTCAATATCTCAGATAGTGCTTACTCAGTACCTCAGAATGTGCTCCCTCAATACCTCAGGTAGTTCTCCCTGAATACGTAGAATGTGCCCCCTCATTACCTCAGAAAGTGCTAGATCAATACCTCAGATAGTTCTCCATCAGTACCTCTGATAGTGCTTCCTCAGTACGTCAGATAGTGCTCCCTCAATACCTCAGAAAGTGTCCCCTCAGTACCTCAGAAAGTGCTACCTCAGGAAGTGCTCCATCAATACCTCAGAGAGTGCTCCCTCAATACCTAAGAGAGTTCTCCTTCAATACTTCAGATAGTTCTCCCTCAAAACCTCTGAAAGTGCTCGCTCAATACCTCAGATAGTTCTCCCTCAATACCTCATATAGTGTTCCTCAATACCTCAGATAGTTCTGCCGCAATACCTCAGATAGTGCTCCCTCAATACCCCAGATAGCTCTCCCTCAATACCTCTGAAAGTGTTGTTTCAATACCTCAGATAGTTCTCCCTCAATGCCTCAGATAGTGCTCCCATAATACCTCAGATAGTTCTCCCTCAATACCTCAGATAGTGTTCCCGCAGTACTTCTGAATGTGCTCCCTCAATACCTCAGAAAGTGCTCCCTCAGTACCTCAGATAGTTCTCCCTCAGTACCGCCGATAGTTCTCCCTCAGTTCCTCAGGGAGTACTTCCTCAATACCTCAGAACTTGTTCCCTCAGTACCTCAGATAGTGCTCCCTCTATTCCTCAGTACTTGCGCCCTCAGTACCTCAGAAAATGCTCCCTCAATATCTCAGAAAATGCTCCATCATTACCACAGATAGTTCTCCCTCAGTACCTCAGAGTGTGCTTCCCTCAATACCTCAGATAGTGGTCCCTCAATACCTCAGAAATTGCTCCCTCAATACTTCATAAAGTGGTCCCTCAGTACCTCAGATAGTTCTCCTTCAGTACCTCAGAAAGTGCTCCCTCAGTACCTCAGATCGTGCTTCCTCAGTACCTCCGAAGGTGCTCCCTCAATATCTCAGATAGTGCTTACTCAGTACCTCAGAAAGTGCTCCCTCAATACCTCAGGTAGTTCTCCCTGAATACGTAGAAAGTGCCCCCTCATTATTTCAGAAAGTGCTAGATCAATACCTCAGATAGTTCTCCATCGGTACCTCTGATAGTGCTTCCTCAGTACGTCAGATAGTGCTCCCTCAATACCTCAGAAAGTGTCCCCTCAGTACCTCAGAAAGTGCTACCTCAGAAAGTACTCCATCAATACCTCAGAGTGTGCTCCCTCAATACCTAAGAGAGTTCTCCTTCAATACTTCAGATAGTTCTCCCTCAAAACCTCTGAAAGTGCTCGCTCAATACCTCAGATAGTTCTCCCTCAATACCTCATATAGTGTTCCTCAATACCTCAGATATTTCTGCCGCAATACCTCAGATAGTGCTCCCTCAATACCCCAGATAGCTCTCCCTCAATACCTCTGAAAGTGTTGTTTCAATACCTCAGATAGTTCTCCCTCAATGCCTCAGATAGTGCTCCCATAATACCTCAGATAGTTCTCCCTCAATACCTCAGATAGTGTTCCCGCAGTACTTCGAATGTGCTCCCTCGATACCTCAGAAAGTGCTCGCTCAGTACCTCAGATAGTACTCACTCAGAACCTCAGCTAGTGCTTCCTCAGTACGTCAGAAAGTGCTTCATCAATACCTCAGAAACTGCTCCCTCAGTACCTCAGATAGTTTTCACTCAGTACCTCAGAAATTGCTCCCTAAATACCTCAGAAAGTGCTCCCTCAGTACCTCAGATATTGCTCCATCAATGCCTCAGATAGTGCTCCCTTAATACCTCAGAAAGTGCTCCCTCAGTACCTCAGATAGTTCTCCCTCAGTACCGCCGATAGTTCTCCCTCAGTTCCTCAGGGAGTACTTCCTCAATACCTCAGAACTTGTTCCCTCAGTACCTCAGATAGTGCTCCCTCAATTCCTCAGTACTTGCTCCCTCAGTACCTCAGAAAATGCTCCCTCAATATCTCAGAAAATGCTCCATCATTACCACAGATAGTGCTGCCTCAATACCCCAGATAGCTCTCCCTCAATACCTCTGAAAGTGTTGTTTCAATACCTCAGATAGTTCTCCCTCAATGCCTCAGATAGTGCTCCCATAATACCTCAGATAGTTCTCCCTCAATACCTCAGATAGTGTTCCCGCAGTACTTCTGAATGTGCTCCCTCAATACCTCAGAAAGTGCTCCCTCAGTACCTCAGATAGTTCTCCCTCAGTACCGCCGATAGTTCTCCCTCAGTTCCTCAGGGAGTACTTCCTCAATACCTCAGAACTTGTTCCCTCAGTACCTCAGATAGTGCTCCCTCTATTCCTCAGTACTTGCGCCCTCAGTACCTCAGAAAATGCTCCCTCAATATCTCAGAAAATGCTCCATCATTACCACAGATAGTTCTCCCTCAGTACCTCAGAGTGTGCTTCCCTCAATACCTCAGATAGTGGTCCCTCAATACCTCAGAAATTGCTCCCTCAATACTTCATAAAGTGGTCCCTCAGTACCTCAGATAGTTCTCCTTCAGTACCTCAGAAAGTGCTCCCTCAGTACCTCAGATCGTGCTTCCTCAGTACCTCCGAAGGTGCTCCCTCAATATCTCAGATAGTGCTTACTCAGTACCTCAGAAAGTGCTCCCTCAATACCTCAGGTAGTTCTCCCTGAATACGTAGAAAGTGCCCCCTCATTATTTCAGAAAGTGCTAGATCAATACCTCAGATAGTTCTCCATCGGTACCTCTGATAGTGCTTCCTCAGTACGTCAGATAGTGCTCCCTCAATACCTCAGAAAGTGTCCCCTCAGTACCTCAGAAAGTGCTACCTCAGAAAGTGCTCCATCAATACCTCAGAGTGTGCTCCCTCAATACCTAAGAGAGTTCTCCTTCAATACTTCAGATAGTTCTCCCTCAAAACCTCTGAAAGTGCTCGCTCAATACCTCAGATAGTTCTCCCTCAATACCTCATATAGTGTTCCTCAATACCTCAGATATTTCTGCCGCAATACCTCAGATAGTGCTCCCTCAATACCCCAGATAGCTCTCCCTCAATACCTCTGAAAGTGTTGTTTCAATACCTCAGATAGTTCTCCCTCAATGCCTCAGATAGTGCTCCCATAATACCTCAGATAGTTCTCCCTCAATACCTCAGATAGTGTTCCCGCAGTACTTCGAATGTGCTCCCTCGATACCTCAGAAAGTGCTCGCTCAGTACCTCAGATAGTACTCACTCAGAACCTCAGCTAGTGCTTCCTCAGTACGTCAGAAAGTGCTTCATCAATACCTCAGAAACTGCTCCCTCAGTACCTCAGATAGTTTTCACTCAGTACCTCAGAAATTGCTCCCTAAATACCTCAGAAAGTGCTCCCTCAGTACCTCAGATATTGCTCCATCAATGCCTCAGATAGTGCTCCCTTAATACCTCAGAAAGTGCTCCCTCAGTACCTCAGATATTTCTCCCTCAGTACCGCCGATAGTTCTCCCTCAGTTCCTCAGGGAGTACTTCCTCAATACCTCAGAACTTGTTCCCTCAGTACCTCAGATAGTGCTCCCTCAATTCCTCAGTACTTGCTCCCTCAGTACCTCAGAAAATGCTCCCTCAATATCTCAGAAAATGCTCCATCATTACCACAGATAGTTCTCCCTCAGTTCCTCAGAGTGTGCTTCCTCAATACCTCAGAACTTGCTCCCTCAGTACCTCAGAAAGTGCTCCCTCAATACTTCAGAAAGTTATCCTTCAGTACCTCAGATAGTTCTCCCTCAGTACCTCAGAAAGTGCTCCCTCAGTACGTCAGATCGTGCTTCCTCAGTACCTCCGAAGGTGCTCCCTCAATATCTCAGATAGTGCTTCCTCAGTACCTCAGAGAGTGCTCCCTCAATGCCTCAGAAAGTGCTTCCTCAATACCTCAGAAAGTGCTTCCTCAATACCTCAGAACGTGCTCCCTCAATACCTCATAAAGTGCTTCTCAATACCTCAGATAGTGCTCCCTCAGTACCTCAGAAAGTGCTCCATCAATACCTCAGACAGTTCTGCCTCAGTACCTCAGATAGTGCTCCCTCAATACCTCAGAAAATGCTCCCTCAATACCTCAGAAAGTGCTTCCTCAATACCTCAGAAAGTGCTCCCTCAATACCTCAGAAAGTGCTTCCTCAATACCTCAGAAAGTGCAGCCTCAGTACCTCAGAAAGTGCTTCCTCAGTACCTCAGAAAGTGCTCCCTCAATACCTCAGGTAGTTCTCCCTCAATACCTCGAAGGTGCTCCCTCAATACCTCTGAGAGTGTTCCATCAGTACCTCAGAGAGTGCTCCCCCAATACCTCAGAAATTGCTCCCTCAGTACCTCCGATAGTCCTCCCTCAATACCTCAGAAAGTGCTCCCTCAATACTTCAGAAAGTAGTCCCTCAGTACCTCAGATAGTTCTCCCTCAGTACCTCAGAAAGTGCTCCCTCAGAACCTCAGATCGTTCTACCTCAGTACCTCAGATAGTTCTCCCTCAGTACCTCAGATAGTCCTCCCTCAATACCACAGAAAGTGCTCCCTCAATACCTCAGAAATTGCTTCCTCAATACCTCATAACTTGCTCCCTCAGTACCTCAGATTGTGCTCCCACAATACCTCAGAAAATGCTCCCTCAATACCTCAGAAAGTGCTTCCTCAATACCTCAGATAGTGCTCCCTCAATACCTCAGAAACTGCTTCCTCAATACCTCACAAAGTGCACCCTCAGTACCTCAGATAGTGCTCCCTCAATACCACAGAAAGTGCTCCCTCAATACCTCAGAAAGTGCTTCCTCAATACCTCAGATAGTGCTCCCTCAATACCTCAGAAACTGCTTCCTCAATATCTCACAAAGTGCACCCTCAGTACCTCAGATAGTGCTCCCTCCATACCTCAGAAAGTGCTACCTCAATACCTCAGAAATTGCTTCCTCAATACCTCATAACTTGCTCCCTCAGTACCTCAGATTGTGCTCCCACAATACCTCAGAAAATGCTCCCTCAATACCTCAGAAAGTGCTTCCTCAATACCTCAGAAAGTGCTCCCTCAGTACCTCAGATAGTGCTCCCTCAATACCTCAGAAAGTGCTCCATCAATACCTCAGATAGTTCTCCCTCAGTACCTCAGATAGTGCTTCCTCAATACCTCAGAACTTTCTCCCTCAGTACCTCAGAAAATACTCCCTCATTACCTCAGAAAGTGCTTCCTTAATACCTCAGAAAGTGATCCCTCAATACCTCAGGAAGTGCTCCCTCAGTACCTCAGATAGTCCTCCCTCAATACCTCAGAAAGTGCTCCCTCAATACCTCAAAAAGTGCTTCCTCAATACCTCAGATAGTGGTCCCTCAATACCTCAGAAAGTGCTCCCTCAATACTTCAGAAAGTGGTCCCTCAGTACCTCAGATAATTCTCCTTCAGTACCTCAGAAAGTGCTCCCTCAGTACCTCAGATCGTGCTTCCTCAGTACCTCCGAAGGTGCTCCCTCAATATCTCAGATAGTGCTTACTCAGTACCTCAGAAAGTGCTCCCTCAATACCTCAGGTAGTTCTCCCTGAATACGTAGAATGTGCCCCCTCATTACCTCAGAAAGTGCTAGATCAATACCTCAGATAGTTCTCCATCAGTACCTCTGATAGTGCTTCCTCAGTACGTCAGATAGTGCTCCCTCAATACCTCAGAAAGTGTCCCCTCAGTACCTCAGAAAGTGCTACCTCAGGAAGTGCTCCATCAATACCTCAGAGTGTGCTCCCTCAATACCTAAGAGAGTTCTCCTTCAATACTTCAGATAGTTCTCCCTCAAAACCTCTGAAAGTGCTCGCTCAATACCTCAGATAGTTCTCCCTCAATACCTCATATAGTGTTCCTCAATACCTCAGATAGTTCTGCCGCAATACCTCAGATAGTGCTCCCTCAATACCCCAGATAGCTCTCCCTCAATACCTCTGAAAGTGTTGTTTCAATACCTCAGATAGTTCTCCCTCAATGCCTCAGATAGTGCTCCCATAATACCTCAGATAGTTCTCCCTCAATACCTCAGATAGTGTTCCCGCAGTACTTCTGAATGTGCTCCCTCAATACCTCAGAAAGTGCTCCCTCAGTATCTCAGATAGTTCTCCCTCAGTACCGCCGATAGTTCTCCCTCAGTTCCTCAGGGAGTACTTCCTCAATACCTCAGAACTTGTTCCCTCAGTACCTCAGATAGTGCTCCCTCTATTCCTCAGTACTTGCGCCCTCAGTACCTCAGAAAATGCTCCCTCAATATCTCAGAAAATGCTCCATCATTACCACAGATAGTTCTCCCTCAGTACCTCAGAGTGTGCTTCCCTCAATACCTCAGATAGTGGTCCCTCAATACCTCAGAAATTGCTCCCTCAATACTTCATAAAGTGGTCCCTCAGTACCTCAGATAGTTCTCCTTCAGTACCTCAGAAAGTGCTCCCTCAGTACCTCAGATCGTGCTTCCTCAGTACCTCCGAAGGTGCTCCCTCAATATCTCAGATAGTGCTTACTCAGTACCTCAGAAAGTGCTCCCTCAATACCTCAGGTAGTTCTCCCTGAATACGTAGAAAGTGCCCCCTCATTATTTCAGAAAGTGCTAGATCAATACCTCAGATAGTTCTCCATCGGTACCTCTGATAGTGCTTCCTCAGTACGTCAGATAGTGCTCCCTCAATACCTCAGAAAGTGTCCCCTCAGTACCTCAGAAAGTGCTACCTCAGAAAGTGCTCCATCAATACCTCAGAGTGTGCTCCCTCAATACCTAAGAGAGTTCTCCTTCAATACTTCAGATAGTTCTCCCTCAAAACCTCTGAAAGTGCTCGCTCAATACCTCAGATAGTTCTCCCTCAATACCTCATATAGTGTTCCTCAATACCTCAGATATTTCTGCCGCAATACCTCAGATAGTGCTCCCTCAATACCCCAGATAGCTCTCCCTCAATACCTCTGAAAGTGTTGTTTCAATACCTCAGATAGTTCTCCCTCAATGCCTCAGATAGTGCTCCCATAATACCTCAGATAGTTCTCCCTCAATACCTCAGATAGTGTTCCCGCAGTACTTCGAATGTGCTCCCTCGATACCTCAGAAAGTGCTCGCTCAGTACCTCAGATAGTACTCACTCAGAACCTCAGCTAGTGCTTCCTCAGTACGTCAGAAAGTGCTTCATCAATACCTCAGAAACTGCTCCCTCAGTACCTCAGATAGTTTTCACTCAGTACCTCAGAAATTGCTCCCTAAATACCTCAGAAAGTGCTCCCTCAGTACCTCAGATATTGCTCCATCAATGCCTCAGATAGTGCTCCCTTAATACCTCAGAAAGTGCTCCCTCAGTACCTCAGATAGTTCTCCCTCAGTACCGCCGATAGTTCTCCCTCAGTTCCTCAGGGAGTACTTCCTCAATACCTCAGAACTTGTTCCCTCAGTACCTCAGATAGTGCTCCCTCAATTCCTCAGTACTTGCTCCCTCAGTACCTCAGAAAATGCTCCCTCAATATCTCAGAAAATGCTCCATCATTACCACAGATAGTGCTGCCTCAATACCCCAGATAGCTCTCCCTCAATACCTCTGAAAGTGTTGTTTCAATACCTCAGATAGTTCTCCCTCAATGCCTCAGATAGTGCTCCCATAATACCTCAGATAGTTCTCCCTCAATACCTCAGATAGTGTTCCCGCAGTACTTCTGAATGTGCTCCCTCAATACCTCAGAAAGTGCTCCCTCAGTACCTCAGATAGTTCTCCCTCAGTACCGCCGATAGTTCTCCCTCAGTTCCTCAGGGAGTACTTCCTCAATACCTCAGAACTTGTTCCCTCAGTACCTCAGATAGTGCTCCCTCTATTCCTCAGTACTTGCGCCCTCAGTACCTCAGAAAATGCTCCCTCAATATCTCAGAAAATGCTCCATCATTACCACAGATAGTTCTCCCTCAGTACCTCAGAGTGTGCTTCCCTCAATACCTCAGATAGTGGTCCCTCAATACCTCAGAAATTGCTCCCTCAATACTTCATAAAGTGGTCCCTCAGTACCTCAGATAGTTCTCCTTCAGTACCTCAGAAAGTGCTCCCTCAGTACCTCAGATCGTGCTTCCTCAGTACCTCCGAAGGTGCTCCCTCAATATCTCAGATAGTGCTTACTCAGTACCTCAGAAAGTGCTCCCTCAATACCTCAGGTAGTTCTCCCTGAATACGTAGAAAGTGCCCCCTCATTATTTCAGAAAGTGCTAGATCAATACCTCAGATAGTTCTCCATCGGTACCTCTGATAGTGCTTCCTCAGTACGTCAGATAGTGCTCCCTCAATACCTCAGAAAGTGTCCCCTCAGTACCTCAGAAAGTGCTACCTCAGAAAGTGCTCCATCAATACCTCAGAGTGTGCTCCCTCAATACCTAAGAGAGTTCTCCTTCAATACTTCAGATAGTTCTCCCTCAAAACCTCTGAAAGTGCTCGCTCAATACCTCAGATAGTTCTCCCTCAATACCTCATATAGTGTTCCTCAATACCTCAGATATTTCTGCCGCAATACCTCAGATAGTGCTCCCTCAATACCCCAGATAGCTCTCCCTCAATACCTCTGAAAGTGTTGTTTCAATACCTCAGATAGTTCTCCCTCAATGCCTCAGATAGTGCTCCCATAATACCTCAGATAGTTCTCCCTCAATACCTCAGATAGTGTTCCCGCAGTACTTCGAATGTGCTCCCTCGATACCTCAGAAAGTGCTCGCTCAGTACCTCAGATAGTACTCACTCAGAACCTCAGCTAGTGCTTCCTCAGTACGTCAGAAAGTGCTTCATCAATACCTCAGAAACTGCTCCCTCAGTACCTCAGATAGTTTTCACTCAGTACCTCAGAAATTGCTCCCTAAATACCTCAGAAAGTGCTCCCTCAGTACCTCAGATATTGCTCCATCAATGCCTCAGATAGTGCTCCCTTAATACCTCAGAAAGTGCTCCCTCAGTACCTCAGATAGTTCTCCCTCAGTACCGCCGATAGTTCTCCCTCAGTTCCTCAGGGAGTACTTCCTCAATACCTCAGAACTTGTTCCCTCAGTACCTCAGATAGTGCTCCCTCAATTCCTCAGTACTTGCTCCCTCAGTACCTCAGAAAATGCTCCCTCAATATCTCAGAAAATGCTCCATCATTACCACAGATAGTTCTCCCTCAGTACCTCAGAGTGTGCTTCCTCAATACCTCAGAACTTGCTCCCTCAGTACCTCAGAAAGTGCTCCCTCAATACTTCAGAAAGTTATCCTTCAGTACCTCAGATAGTTCTCCCTCAGTACCTCAGAAAGTGCTCCCTCAGTACGTCAGATCGTGCTTCCTCAGTACCTCCGAAGGTGCTCCCTCAATATCTCAGATAGTGCTTCCTCAGTACCTCAGAGAGTGCTCCCTCAATGCCTCAGAAAGTGCTTCCTCAATACCTCAGAAAGTGCTTCCTCTATACCTCAGAACGTGCTCCCTCAATACCTCATAAAGTGCTTCTCAATACCTCAGATAGTGCTCCTTCAGTACCTCAGAAAGTGCTCCATCAATACCTCAGACAGTTCTGCCTCAGTACCTCAGATAGTGCTCCCTCAATACCTCAGAAAATGCTCCCTCAATACCTCAGAAAGTGCTTCCTCAATACCTCAGAAAGTGCTCCCTCAATACCTCAGAAAGTGCTTCCTCAATACCTCAGAAAGTGCAGCCTCAGTACCTCAGAAAGTGCTTCCTCAGTACCTCAGAAAGTGCTCCCTCAATACCTCAGGTAGTTCTCCCTCAATACCTCGAAGGTGCTCCCTCAATACCTCTGAGAGTGTTCCATCAGTACCTCAGAGAGTGCTCCCCCAATACCTCAGAAATTGCTCCCTCAGTACCTCCGATAGTCCTCCCTCAATACCTCAGAAAGTGCTCCCTCAATACTTCAGAAAGTAGTCCCTCAGTACCTCAGATAGTTCTCCCTCAGTACCTCAGAAAGTGCTCCCTCAGAACCTCAGATCGTTCTACCTCAGTACCTCAGATAGTTCTCCCTCAGTACCTCAGATAGTCCTCCCTCAATACCACAGAAAGTGCTCCCTCAATACCTCAGAAATTGCTTCCTCAATACCTCATAACTTGCTCCCTCAGTACCTCAGATTGTGCTCCCACAATACCTCAGAAAATGCTCCCTCAATACCTCAGAAAGTGCTTCCTCAATACCTCAGATAGTGCTCCCTCAATACCTCAGAAACTGCTTCCTCAATACCTCACAAAGTGCACCCTCAGTACCTCAGATAGTGCTCCCTCAATACCACAGAAAGTGCTCCCTCAATACCTCAGAAAGTGCTTCCTCAATACCTCAGATAGTGCTCCCTCAATACCTCAGAAACTGCTTCCTCAATACCTCACAAAGTGCACCCTCAGTACCTCAGATAGTGCTCCCTCCATACCTCAGAAAGTGCTACCTCAATACCTCAGAAATTGCTTCCTCAATACCTCATAACTTGCTCCCTCAGTACCTCAGATTGTGCTCCCACAATACCTCAGAAAATGCTCCCTCAATACCTCAGAAAGTGCTTCCTCAATACCTCAGATAGTGCTCCCTCAATACCTCAGAAACTGCTTCCTCAATACCTCACAAAGTGCACCCTCAGTACCTCAGATAGTGCTCCCTCAATACCACAGAAAGTGCTCCCTCAATACCTCATAAAGTGCTTCCTCAATACATCAGATTGTGTTCCCTCAATACCTCAGAATGTGCTCCCTCAATACCTCAGAAAATGCTCCATGAATACCTCAGATAGTTCTCCCTCAGTACCTCAGATAGTGCTTCCTCAGTACGTCAGATAGTGCTCCCTCAATACCTCAGAAAGTGTCCCCTCAGTACCTCAGAAAGTGCTACCTCAGAAAGTGCTCCATCAATACCTCAGAGTGTGCTCCCTCAATACCTAAGAGAGTTCTCCTTCAATACTTCAGATAGTTCTCCCTCAAAACCTCTGAAAGTGCTCGCTCAATACCTCAGATAGTTCTCCCTCAATACCTCATATAGTGTTCCTCAATACCTCAGATAGTTCTGCCGCAATACCTCAGATAGTGCTCCCTCAATACCCCAGATAGCTCTCCCTCAATACCTCTGAAAGTGTTGTTTCAATACCTCAGATAGTTCTCCCTCAATGCCTCAGATAGTGCTCCCATAATATCTCAGATAGTTCTCTCTCAATACCTCAGATATTGTTCCCGCAGTACTTCGAATGTGCTCCCTCGATACCTCAGAAAGTGCTCGCTCAGTACCTCAGATAGTACTCACTCAGAACCTCAGCTAGTGCTTCCTCAGTACGTCAGAAAGTGCTTCATCAATACCTCAGAAACTGCTCCCTCAGTACCTCAGATAGTTTTCACTCAGTACCTCAGAAATTGCTCCCTAAATACCTCAGAAAGTGCTCCCTCAGTACCTCAGATATTGCTCCATCAATGCCTCAGATAGTGCTCCCTTAATACCTCAGAAAGTGCTCCCTCAGTACCTCAGATAGTTCTCCCTCAGTACCGCCGATAGTTCTCCCTCAGTTCCTCAGGGAGTACTTCCTCAATACCTCAGAACTTGTTCCCTCAGTACCTCAGATAGTGCTCCCTCAATTCCTCAGTACTTGCTCCCTCAGTACCTCAGAAAATGCTCCCTCAATATCTCAGAAAATGCTCCATCATTACCACAGATAGTTCTCCCTCAGTACCTCAGAGTGTGCTTCCTCAATACCTCAGAACTTGCTCCCTCAGTACCTCAGAAAGTGCTCCCTCAATACTTCAGAAAGTTATCCTTCAGTACCTCAGATAGTCCTCCCTCAATACCACAGAAAGTGCTCCCTCAATACCTCAGAAATTGCTTCCTCAATACCTCATAACTTGCTCCCTCAGTACCTCAGATTGTGCTCCCACAATACCTCAGAAAATGCTCCCTCAATACCTCAGAAAGTGCTTCCTCAATACCTCAGATAGTGCTCCCTCAATACCTCAGAAACTGCTTCCTCAATACCTCACAAAGTGCACCCTCAGTACCTCAGATAGTGCTCCCTCAATACCACAGAAAGTGCTCCCTCAATACCTCATAAAGTGCTTCCTCAATACATCAGATTGTGTTCCCTCAATACCTCAGAATGTGCTCCCTCAATACCTCAGAAAATGCTCCATGAATACCTCAGATAGTTCTCCCTCAGTACCTCAGATAGTTCTCCCTCAGTACCTCAGATAGTTCTCCCTCTGTTCCTCTGATAGTTCTCCCTCAGTACCTCAGATAGTGCTTCCTCAATACCTCAGAGACTACTCCCTCAATACCTCGGAAAGTGCATCCTCAGTACCTCAGATAGTGCTCCCTCAATACCACAGAAAGTGCTCCCTCAATACCTCATAAAGTGCTTCCTCAATACATCAGGTTGTGTTCCCTCAATACCTCAGAAAGTGCTTCCACAATACCTCAGAATGTGCTCCCTCAGTACCTCAGATAGTGCTCCCTCAATACCTCAAATAGTGCTCCCTCAGTACCTCAGATAGTTCTCCCTCAGTACCTCAGATAGTTCTCCCTCAGTACCTCAGAAAGTGCTTCATCAATACCTCAGAAATTGCTTCCTCAACACCTCAGAAAGTGCACCCTCAGTACCTCAGATAGTTCTCCCTCAGTACCTCAGATAGTTCTCCCTCAGTACCTCAGAAAGTGCTTCCTCAATACCTCAGAACTTGCTCCCTCAGTACCTCAGAAAGTGCTCCCTCAATACTTCAGAAAGTTATCCTTCAGTACCTCAGATAGTTCTCCCTCAGTACCTCAGAAAGTGCTCCCTCAGTACGTCAGATCGTGCTTCCTCAGTACCTCCGAAGGTGCTCCCTCAATATCTCAGATAGTGCTTCCTCAGTACCTCAGAGAGTGCTCCCTCAATGCCTCAGAAAGTGCTTCCTCAATACCTCAGAAAGTGCTTCCTCTATACCTCAGAACGTGCTCCCTCAATACCTCATAAAGTGCTTCTCAATACCTCAGATAGTGCTCCTTCAGTACCTCAGAAAGTGCTCCATCAATACCTCAGACAGTTCTGCCTCAGTACCTCAGATAGTGCTCCCTCAATACCTCAGAAAATGCTCCCTCAATACCTCAGAAAGTGCTTCCTCAATACCTCAGAAAGTGCTCCCTCAATACCTCAGAAAGTGCTTCCTCAATACCTCAGAAAGTGCAGCCTCAGTACCTCAGAAAGTGCTTCCTCAGTACCTCAGAAAGTGCTCCCTCAATACCTCAGGTAGTTCTCCCTCAATACCTCGAAGGTGCTCCCTCAATACCTCTGAGAGTGTTCCATCAGTACCTCAGAGAGTGCTCCCCCAATACCTCAGAAATTGCTCCCTCAGTACCTCCGATAGTCCTCCCTCAATACCTCAGAAAGTGCTCCCTCAATACTTCAGAAAGTAGTCCCTCAGTACCTCAGATAGTTCTCCCTCAGTACCTCAGAAAGTGCTCCCTCAGAACCTCAGATCGTTCTACCTCAGTACCTCAGATAGTTCTCCCTCAGTACCTCAGATAGTCCTCCCTCAATACCACAGAAAGTGCTCCCTCAATACCTCAGAAATTGCTTCCTCAATACCTCATAACTTGCTCCCTCAGTACCTCAGATTGTGCTCCCACAATACCTCAGAAAATGCTCCCTCAATACCTCAGAAAGTGCTTCCTCAATACCTCAGATAGTGCTCCCTCAATACCTCAGAAACTGCTTCCTCAATACCTCACAAAGTGCACCCTCAGTACCTCAGATAGTGCTCCCTCAATACCACAGAAAGTGCTCCCTCAATACCTCAGAAAGTGCTTCCTCAATACCTCAGATAGTGCTCCCTCAATACCTCAGAAACTGCTTCCTCAATACCTCACAAAGTGCACCCTCAGTACCTCAGATAGTGCTCCCTCCATACCTCAGAAAGTGCTACCTCAATACCTCAGAAATTGCTTCCTCAATACCTCATAACTTGCTCCCTCAGTACCTCAGATTGTGCTCCCACAATACCTCAGAAAATGCTCCCTCAATACCTCAGAAAGTGCTTCCTCAATACCTCAGATAGTGCTCCCTCAATACCTCAGAAACTGCTTCCTCAATACCTCACAAAGTGCACCCTCAGTACCTCAGATAGTGCTCCCTCAATACCACAGAAAGTGCTCCCTCAATACCTCATAAAGTGCTTCCTCAATACATCAGATTGTGTTCCCTCAATACCTCAGAATGTGCTCCCTCAATACCTCAGAAAATGCTCCATGAATACCTCAGATAGTTCTCCCTCAGTACCTCAGATAGTGCTTCCTCAGTACGTCAGATAGTGCTCCCTCAATACCTCAGAAAGTGTCCCCTCAGTACCTCAGAAAGTGCTACCTCAGAAAGTGCTCCATCAATACCTCAGAGTGTGCTCCCTCAATACCTAAGAGAGTTCTCCTTCAATACTTCAGATAGTTCTCCCTCAAAACCTCTGAAAGTGCTCGCTCAATACCTCAGATAGTTCTCCCTCAATACCTCATATAGTGTTCCTCAATACCTCAGATAGTTCTGCCGCAATACCTCAGATAGTGCTCCCTCAATACCCCAGATAGCTCTCCCTCAATACCTCTGAAAGTGTTGTTTCAATACCTCAGATAGTTCTCCCTCAATGCCTCAGATAGTGCTCCCATAATATCTCAGATAGTTCTCTCTCAATACCTCAGATATTGTTCCCGCAGTACTTCGAATGTGCTCCCTCGATACCTCAGAAAGTGCTCGCTCAGTACCTCAGATAGTACTCACTCAGAACCTCAGCTAGTGCTTCCTCAGTACGTCAGAAAGTGCTTCATCAATACCTCAGAAACTGCTCCCTCAGTACCTCAGATAGTTTTCACTCAGTACCTCAGAAATTGCTCCCTAAATACCTCAGAAAGTGCTCCCTCAGTACCTCAGATATTGCTCCATCAATGCCTCAGATAGTGCTCCCTTAATACCTCAGAAAGTGCTCCCTCAGTACCTCAGATAGTTCTCCCTCAGTACCGCCGATAGTTCTCCCTCAGTTCCTCAGGGAGTACTTCCTCAATACCTCAGAACTTGTTCCCTCAGTACCTCAGATAGTGCTCCCTCAATTCCTCAGTACTTGCTCCCTCAGTACCTCAGAAAATGCTCCCTCAATATCTCAGAAAATGCTCCATCATTACCACAGATAGTTCTCCCTCAGTACCTCAGAGTGTGCTTCCTCAATACCTCAGAACTTGCTCCCTCAGTACCTCAGAAAGTGCTCCCTCAATACTTCAGAAAGTTATCCTTCAGTACCTCAGATAGTCCTCCCTCAATACCACAGAAAGTGCTCCCTCAATACCTCAGAAATTGCTTCCTCAATACCTCATAACTTGCTCCCTCAGTACCTCAGATTGTGCTCCCACAATACCTCAGAAAATGCTCCCTCAATACCTCAGAAAGTGCTTCCTCAATACCTCAGATAGTGCTCCCTCAATACCTCAGAAACTGCTTCCTCAATACCTCACAAAGTGCACCCTCAGTACCTCAGATAGTGCTCCCTCAATACCACAGAAAGTGCTCCCTCAATACCTCATAAAGTGCTTCCTCAATACATCAGATTGTGTTCCCTCAATACCTCAGAATGTGCTCCCTCAATACCTCAGAAAATGCTCCATGAATACCTCAGATAGTTCTCCCTCAGTACCTCAGATAGTTCTCCCTCAGTACCTCAGATAGTTCTCCCTCTGTTCCTCTGATAGTTCTCCCTCAGTACCTCAGATAGTGCTTCCTCAATACCTCAGAGACTACTCCCTCAATACCTCGGAAAGTGCATCCTCAGTACCTCAGATAGTGCTCCCTCAATACCACAGAAAGTGCTCCCTCAATACCTCATAAAGTGCTTCCTCAATACATCAGGTTGTGTTCCCTCAATACCTCAGAAAGTGCTTCCACAATACCTCAGAATGTGCTCCCTCAGTACCTCAGATAGTGCTCCCTCAATACCTCAAATAGTGCTCCCTCAGTACCTCAGATAGTTCTCCCTCAGTACCTCAGATAGTTCTCCCTCAGTACCTCAGAAAGTGCTTCATCAATACCTCAGAAATTGCTTCCTCAACACCTCAGAAAGTGCACCCTCAGTACCTCAGATAGTTCTCCCTCAGTACCTCAGATAGTTCTCCCTCAGTACCTCAGAAAGTGCTTCCTCAATACCTCAGAAAGTGCTCCCTCTGTACCTCAGATAGTGCTCCCTCAATACCTCAGAAAGAGCTCCTTCAATACCTCAGATATTTCTCCCTCAGTATCTCAGATAGTGCTCCCTCAATACCTCAGAAAATGCTCCCTCAAAACCTCAGAAAGTGCTTCCTCAATACCTCAGAAAGTGCTCCCTCAATACCTCAGAAAGTGCTTCCTCAATACCTCAGAAAGTGCTCCCTCAGTAACTCAGATTGTCCTCCCTCAATACCTCAGAAAGTGCTCCCTCAATACCTCAAAAAGTGCTTCCTCAATACTCCAGAAAGTGGTCCCTCAGTACCTCAGATAGTTCTCCCTCAGTACCTCAGAAAGTGCTCCCTCAGTAGGTCAGATCATGCTTCCTCAGTGCCTCAGAAGGTGCTCCCTCAATATCTCAGATAGTGCTTCCTCAGTACCTCAGAGAGTGCTCCCTCAATACCTCAGAAAGTGCTCCCTCAATACCTCAGAGAGTGCTTCCTCAATACCTCAGAAAGTGCTCCCTCAGTACCTCAGATAGTGCTCCCTCAGTACCTCAGAAAGTGCTTCATCAATACCTCAGAAAGAGCTCCTTCAATACCTCAGATATTTCTCCCTCAGTATCTCAGATAGTGCTCCCTCAATACCTCAGAAAATGCTCGCTCAATACCTCAGAAAGTGCTTCCTCAATACCTCAGAAAGTGCTCACTCAATACCTCAGAAAGTGCTTCCTCAATACCTCAGAAAGTGCTCCCTCAGTAACTCAGATTGTCCTCCCTCAATACCTCAGAAAGTGCTCCCTCAATACCTCAAAAAGTGCTTCCTCAATACTCCAGAAAGTGGTCCCTCAGAACTTCAGATAGTTCTCCCTCAGTACCTCAGAAAGTGCTCCCTCAGTACCTCAGAAAGTGCTCCCTCAATTCCTCAAGTAGTTCTCTCTCAATACCTCAGAAAGTGCTCCCTCAGTACCTCAGATAGTCCTCCCTCAATACCTCAGAGAGTGATCTCTCAGTACCTCAGAGAGTGCTCCCTCAATACCTCAGAAAATGCTCCCTCAGTACCTCAGATAGTCCTCCTTCAATACCTCAGAAAGTGCTCCCTCAAAACCTCAGAAAGTGCTTCCTCAACACCTCAGAAAGTGCTTCCTCAATACCTCAGATAGTGCTCCATCAATACCTCAGAAAGTGCTTCCTCAATACCTCAGAAAGTGCTCCCTCAGTACCTCAGATAGTGCTCCCTCAGTACCTCAGAAAGCGCTCCCTCAATACCTCAGAAAGTGCTTCCTCAATACCTCAGAAAGTGCTTCCTCAATACCTCAGATAGTGCTCCATCAATACCTCAGAAAGTGCTTCCTCAATACCTCAGAAAGTGCTCCCTCAGTACCTCAGATAGTGCTCCCTCAGTACCTCAGAAAGCGCTCCCTCAAAATCTCAGAAAGTGCTTCCTCAATTTTTCAGAAAGTGCTTCCTCAAAACCTCACAAAGTGCTTCCTCAGTACCTCAGATAGTCCTCCCTCAATACCTCAGAAAGTGCTCCCTCAGTACCTCAGATAGTCCTCCCTCAATACCTCAGATAGTGGTCCCTCAATACCTCAGAAAGTGCTCCCCAATACTTCAGAAAGTGGTCCCTCAGAACTTCAGATAGTTCTCCCTCAGTACCTCAGAAAGTGCTCCCTCAGTACCTCAGAAAGTGCTCCCTCAATTCCTCAAGTAGTTCTCTCTCAATACCTCAGAAAGTGCTCCCTCAGTACCTCAGATAGTCCTCCCTCAATACCTCAGAGAGTGATCTCTCAGTACCTCAGAGAGTGCTCCCTCAATACCTCAGAAAATGCTCCCTCAGTACCTCAGATAGTCCTCCTTCAATACCTCAGAAAGTGCTCCCTCAAAACCTCAGAAAGTGCTTCCTCAACACCTCAGAAAGTGCTTCCTCAATACCTCAGATAGTGCTCCATCAATACCTCAGAAAGTGCTTCCTCAATACCTCAGAAAGTGCTCCCTCAGTACCTCAGATAGTGCTCCCTCAGTACCTCAGAAAGCGCTCCCTCAATACCTCAGAAAGTGCTCCCTCAGTACCTCATAAAGTGCTTCCTCAATAAATCAGATTGTGTTCCCTCAATACCTCAGAAAATGCTTCCACAATACCTCAGAAAGTGCTCCCTCAGTACCTCAGATAGTGCTCCCTCAATACCTCAGAAAGTGCTCCATGAATACCTCAGATAGTTCTCCCTCAGTACCTCAGATAGTTCTCCCTCAGTACCTCAGAAAGTGCTTCATCAATACCTCAGAAAGTGCTCCCTCTATACCTCAGAAATTGATTCCGCAACACCTCAGAAAGTGCACCCTCAGTACCTTAGATAGTGCTCCCTCAATACCTCCGAAAGTGCTCCATCAATGCCTCATAAAGTGCTTCCTCAATACATCATATTGTGTGCCCTCAATACCTCAGAAAGTGCTTCCTCAATACCTCAGAAAGTGCTCCTTCAGTACCTCAGATAGTGCTCCCTCAATACCTCAGAATGTGCTCCTTCAATACCTCAGATATTTCTCCCTCAGTACCTCAGATAGTGCTCCCTCAATACCTCAGAAAGTGCTCCCTCAATACCTCAGAAATTGCTTCCTCAATACCTCATAACTTGCTCCCTCAGTACCTCAGATAGTGCTCCCACAATACCTCAGAAAATACTCCCTCAATACCTCAGAAAGTTCTTCCTCAATACCTCAGATATTGCTCCCTCAATACCTCAGAAAGTGCTTCCTCAATACCTCAGAAAGTGCTCTCTCAGTACCTCAGATAGTCCTCCCTCAATTCCTCAGATAGTGGTCCCTCAATACCTCAGATAGTTCTCCCTCAGTAACTCAGAAAGTGCTCCCTCAGTACGTCAGATCGTGCTTCCTCAGTACCTCAGAAAGTGCTCCCTCAAAATCTCAGAAAGTGCTTCCTCAATTTTTCAGAAAGTGCTTCCTCAAAACCTCACAAAGTGCTTCCTCAGTACCTCAGATAGTCCTCCCTCAATACCTCAGAAAGTGCTCCCTCAATACCTCAGAAAGTGCTTCCTCAAAACCTCACAAAGTGCTTCCTCAGTACCTCAGATAGTGCTCCCTCAATACCATAGAAAGTGCTCCCACAATACCTCATACAGTGCTTCCTCAATACATCAGATTGTGTTCCCTCAATACCTCAGAATGTGCTCCCTCAATACCTCAGAAAGTGTTCCATGAATACCTCAGATAGTTCTCTCTCAGTACCTCAGATAGTTCTCCCTCAGTACCTCAGATAGTTCTCCCTCAGTACCTCAGAAAATGCTTCATCAATACCTCAGAAAGTGCTTCCTCAACACCTCAGAAAGTGCCACCTCAGTATCCTCAGATAGTGCTCCCTCAATACCTCAGAAAGTGCTCCCTCAATACCTCATAAAGTGCTTCCTCAATACATCATATTGTGTTCCCTCAATACCTCAGAAAGTGCTTCCTCAATACCTCAGACAGTGCTCCCTCAGTACCTCAGATAGTGCTCCCTCAATACCTCTGAAAGAGCTCCATCAATACCTCAGATAGTTCTCCCTCAGTACCTCAGAAAGTGCTTCCTCAATACCTCAGATCTTGCTCCCTCAGTACCTCAGATAGTGCTCCCTCAATACCTCAGAAAGAGCTCCATCAATACCTCAGATAGTTCTCCCTCAATACCTCAGAAAGTGCTCCCTCAATACCTCATAAAGTGCTTCCTCAATACATCATATTGTGTTCCCTCAATACCTCAGAGAGTGCTTCCTCAATACCTCAGACAGTGCTCCCTCAGTACCTCAGATAGTGCTCCCTCAATACCTCAGAAAAAGCTCCATCAATACCTCAGATAGTTCTCCCTCAGTACCTCAGAAAGTGCTTCCTCAATACCTCAGATCTTGCTCCCTCAGTACCTCAGATAGTGCTCCCACAATACCTCAGAAAATACTCCCTCATTACCTCAGAAAGTGCTTCCTCAATACCTCAGAAAGTGCTCCCTCAATACCTCAGAAAGTGCTCCCTCATTACCTCAGATAGTCCTCCCTCAATACCTCAGAAAGTGATCCCTCAGTACGTCAGATTGTGCTTCCTCAGTACCTCATAAAGTGCTCCCTCAGTACCTCAGATAGTCCTCCCCCAATACTTCAGAAAGTGGTCCCTCAGTACCTCAGATAGTTCTCCCTCAGTAGCTCAGAAAGTGCTCCCTCAGTACGTCAGATGGTGCTTCCTCAGTACCACAGAAAGTGCTCCCTCAGGATCTTAGATAGTCCTCCCTCAATACCTCAGAAAGTGCTCCCTCAATACCTCAGAAAGTGCTTCCACAAAACCTCACAAAGTGCTTCCTCAGTACCTCAGATAGTGCTCCCTCAATACCACAGAAACTGCTCCCTCAATACCTCAGAAAGTGCACCCTCAGTACCTCAGATAGTGCTCCCTCAATACCACAGAAAGTGCTCCCTCAATACCTCATACAGTGCTTCCTCAATACATCAGATTGTGTTCCCTCAATACCTCAGACAGTGCTCCCTCAATACCTCAGAAAGTGCTCCATGAATACCTCAGATAGTTCTCTCTCAGTACCTCAGATAGTTCTCCCTCAGTACCTCAGATAGTTCTCCCTCAGTACCTCAGAAAGTGCTTCATCAATACCTCAGAAAGTGCTTCCTCAACACCTCAGAAGTGCCACCTCAGTACCTTAGAAAGTGCTCCCTCAGTACCTCAGAAAGTGCTCCCTCAATACCTCATAAAGTGCTTCCTCCATACATCATATTGTGTTCCCTCAATACCTCAGAAAGTGCTTCCTCAATACCTCAGAAAGTGCTCCCTCAGTACCTCAGATAGTGCTCCCTCAATACCTCAGAAAGTGCTCCATCAATACCTCAGATAGTTCTCCCTCAGTACCTCAGATAGTGCTTCCTCAATACCTCAGAACTTTCTCCCTCAGTACCTCAGAAAATACTCCCTCATTACCTCAGAAAGTGCTTCCTTAATACATCAGAAAGTGATCCCTCAATACCTCAGGAAGTGCTCCCTCAGTACCTCAGATAGTCCTCCCTCAATACCTCAGAAAGTGCTCCCTCAATACCTCAAAAAGTGCTTCCTCAATACCTCAGATAGTGGTCCCTCAATACCTCAGAAAGTGCTCCCTCAATACTTCAGAAAGTGGTCCCTCAGTACCTCAGATAATTCTCCTTCAGTACCTCAGAAAGTGCTCCCTCAGTACCTCAGATCGTGCTTCCTCAGTACCTCCGAAGGTGCTCCCTCAATATCTCAGATAGTGCTTACTCAGTACCTCAGAAAGTGCTCCCTCAATACCTCAGGTAGTTCTCCCTGAATACGTAGAATGTGCCCCCTCATTACCTCAGAAAGTGCTAGATCAATACCTCAGATAGTTCTCCATCAGTACCTCTGATAGTGCTTCCTCAGTACGTCAGATAGTGCTCCCTCAATACCTCAGAAAGTGTCCCCTCAGTACCTCAGAAAGTGCTACCTCAGAAAGTGCTCCATCAATACCTCAGAGTGTGCTCCCTCAATACCTAAGAGAGTTCTCCTTCAATACTTCAGATAGTTCTCCCTCAAAACCTTTGAAAGTGCTCGCTCAATACCTCAGATAGTTCTCCCTCAATACCTCATATAGTGTTCCTCAATACCTCAGATAGTTCTGCCGCAATACCTCAGATAGTGCTCCCTCAATACCCCAGATAGCTCTCCCTCAATACCTCTGAAAGTGTTGTTTCAATACCTCAGATAGTTCTCCCTCAATGCCTCAGATAGTGCTCCCATAATACCTCAGATAGTTCTCCCTCAATACCTCAGATAGTGTTCCCGCAGTACTTCTGAATGTGCTCCCTCAATACCTCAGAAAGTGCTCCCTCAGTACCTCAGATAGTTCTCCCTCAGTACCGCCGATAGTTCTCCCTCAGTTCCTCAGGGAGTACTTCCTCAATACCTCAGAACTTGTTCCCTCAGTACCTCAGATAGTGCTCCCTCTATTCCTCAGTACTTGCGCCCTCAGTACCTCAGAAAATGCTCCCTCAATATCTCAGAAAATGCTCCATCATTACCACAGATAGTTCTCCCTCAGTACCTCAGAGTGTGCTTCCCTCAATACCTCAGATAGTGGTCCCTCAATACCTCAGAAAGTGCTCCCTCAATACTTCAGAAAGTGGTCCCTCAGTACCTCAGATAATTCTCCTTCAGTACCTCAGAAAGTGCTCCCTCAGTACCTCAGATCGTGCTTCCTCAGTACCTCCGAAGGTGCTCCCTCAATATCTCAGATAGTGCTTACTCAGTACCTCAGAAAGTGCTCCCTCAATACCTCAGGTAGTTCTCCCTGAATACGTAGAAAGTGCCCCCTCATTATTTCAGAAAGTGCTAGATCAATACCTCAGATAGTTCTCCATCGGTACCTCTGATAGTGCTTCCTCAGTACGTCAGATAGTGCTCCCTCAATACCTCAGAAAGTGTCCCCTCAGTACCTCAGAAAGTGCTACCTCAGAAAGTGCTCCATCAATACCTCAGAGTGTGCTCCCTCAATACCTAAGAGAGTTCTCCTTCAATACTTCAGATAGTTCTCCCTCAAAACCTCTGAAAGTGCTCGCTCAATACCTCAGATAGTTCTCCCTCAATACCTCATATAGTGTTCCTCAATACCTCAGATAGTTCTGCCGCAATACCTCAGATAGTGCTCCCTCAATACCCCAGATAGCTCTCCCTCAATACCTCTGAAAGTGTTGTTTCAATACCTCAGATAGTTCTCCCTCAATGCCTCAGATAGTGCTCCCATAATACCTCAGATAGTTCTCCCTCAATACCTCAGATAGTGTTCCCGCAGTACTTCGAATGTGCTCCCTCGATACCTCAGAAAGTGCTCGCTCAGTACCTCAGATAGTACTCACTCAGAACCTCAGCTAGTGCTTCCTCAGTACGTCAGAAAGTGCTTCATCAATACCTCAGAAACTGCTCCCTCAGTACCTCAGATAGTTTTCACTCAGTACCTCAGAAATTGCTCCCTAAATACCTCAGAAAGTGCTCCCTCAGTACCTCAGATATTGCTCCATCAATGCCTCAGATAGTGCTCCCTTAATACCTCAGAAAGTGCTCCCTCAGTACCTCAGATAGTTCTCCCTCAGTACCGCCGATAGTTCTCCCTCAGTTCCTCAGGGAGTACTTCCTCAATACCTCAGAACTTGTTCCCTCAGTACCTCAGATAGTGCTCCCTCAATTCCTCAGTACTTGCTCCCTCAGTACCTCAGAAAATGCTCCCTCAATATCTCAGAAAATGCTCCATCATTACCACAGATAGTTCTCCCTCAGTACCTCAGAGTGTGCTTCCTCAATACCTCAGAACTTGCTCCCTCAGTACCTCAGAGAGTGCTCCCTCAATACTTCAGAAAGTTATCCTTCAGTACCTCAGATAGTTCTCCCTCAGTACCTCAGAAAGTGCTCCCTCAGTACGTCAGATCGTGCTTCCTCAGTACCTCTGAAGGTGCTCCCTCAATATCTCAGATAGTGCTTCCTCAGTACCTCAGAGAGTGCTCCCTCAATGCCTCAGAAAGTGCTTCCTCAATACCTCAGAAAGTGCTTCCTCAATACCTCAGAACGTGCTCCCTCAATACCTCATAAAGTGCTTCTCAATACCTCAGATAGTGCTCCTTCAGTACCTCAGAAAGTGCTCCATCAATACCTCAGACAGTTCTGCCTCAGTACCTCAGATAGTGCTCCCTCAATACCTCAGAAAATGCTCCCTCAATACCTCAGAAAGTGCTTCCTCAATACCTCAGAAAGTGCTCCCTCAATACCTCAGAAAGTGCTTCCTCAATACCTCAGAAAGTGCAGCCTCAGTACCTCAGAAAGTGCTTCCTCAGTACCTCAGAAAGTGCTCCCTCAATACCTCAGGTAGTTCTCCCTCAATACCTCGAAGGTGCTCCCTCAATACCTCTGAGAGTGTTCCATCAGTACGTCAGAGAGTGCTCCCCCAATACCTCAGAAATTGCTCCCTCAGTACCTCCGATAGTCCTCCCTCAGTACCTCAGAAAGTGCTCCCTCCGAACCTCAGATCGTTCTACCTCAGTACCTCAGAAAGTGCTCCCACAATACCTCAGAGAGTGTTCCATCAGCACCTCAGAGAGTGCTCCCTCAATACCTCAGAACCTGCTCCCTCAGTACCTCAGATAGTGCTCCAAAATACCTCAGAAAATGCTCCCTCAATACCTCAGAAAGTGCTTCCTGAATACCTCAGAAAGTGCTCCCTCAATACCTCAGAAAGTGCTTCCTCAATACCTCAGAAAGTGTTTCCTCAATACCTCAGATAGTGTTCCATCAATGCCTCAGAAAGTGCTTCCTCAAAACCTCAGATAGTGCTCCATCAATACCTCAGAAAATGCTTCCTCAATAACTCAGAAAGTGCTCCCTCAGTGCCTCAGATAGTGCTTGCGTAATACCTCAGAAAGTGATCCCTCAGTACTTCAGATAGTGCTCCCTCAATGACACAGAAAGTGCTCCATCAATACCTCAGATAGTTCTCCCTCAGTACCTCAGATAGTACTCCCTCAGTACCTCAGATAGTTCTCCCTCAGTACCTCAGAAAGTGCTTCATCAATACCTCAGAAATTGCTTCCTAAACACCTCAGAAAGTGCACCTCAGTACCTTAGATAGTGCTCCCTCAATACCTCATAAAGTGCTTCCTCAATACATCAGATTTTGTTCTCTCAATACCTCAGAAAGTGCTTCCTCAATTCGTCAGAAAGTGCTCCCTCAGTACCTCAGATAGTGCTCCCTCAATACCTCAGAAAGTGCTCCCTCAATATCTCAGAAAGTGCTTCCTCAATACCTCATAACTTGCTCCCTCAGTACCTCAGATAGTGCTCCCACAATACCTCTGAAAATGCTCACTGAATACCTCAGAAAGTGCTTCCTCAATACCTCAGAAAGTGCTCCCTCAATACCTCAGAAAGTGCTTCCTCAATACCTCAGAAAATGCTCCCTCAGTACCTCAGATAGTGCTCCCTCAATACCTCAGAAAGTGCTCCCTCAATTCCTCAAAAAGTGCTTCCTCAATACCTCAGATAGAGGTCCCTCAATACCTCAGAAAGTGCTCTCTCAATACTTCAGAAAGTGGTCACTCAGTACCTCAGATAGTTCTCCCTCAGTACCTCAGAAAGTGCTCCCTCAGTACGTCAGATCGTGCTTCCTCAGTACCTCAGACATACCTCTCACAGTACCTCAGATAGTCCTCCCTCAATACCTCAGAATGTGCTCCCTCAATACCTCAGAAACTGCTTCCTCAATACCTCAGAAAGTGCTTCCTCAATACCTCAGATAGTGCTCCCTCAATACCTCAGGAAGTGCTTCCTCAAAACCTCAGAAAGTGCTTCCTCAGTACCTCAGATAGTGCTCCCTCAATACCACAGAAAGTGCTCCCTCAATACCTCATCAAGTGCTTCCACAATACATCAGATTGTGTTCCCTCAATACTTCAGAAAGTGCTTCCTCAATACCTCAGAAAGTGCTCCCTCAGTACCTCAGATAGTGCTCCCTCAATACTTCAGAAAGTGCTCCATCAATACCTCAGACAGTTCTCCCTCAGTACCTCAGATAGTACTCCCTCAGTACATCAGAAAGTGCTTCATCAATACCTCAGAAAGTGCTTCCTCAACACCTCAGAAAGTGCACCCTAAGTACTTTAGATAGTGCTCCCTCAATACCTCATAATGTGCTTCCTCAATACATCAGATTGTGTTCCCACAATACCTCAGAAAGTGCTCCCTCAATACCTCAGAAAGTGCTTCCTCAATACCTCAGAAAGTGCTCCCTCAGTACCTCAGATAGTGCTCCCTCAATACCTCAGAATGTGCACCCTCAGTACCTCAGATAGTGCTCCCTCAATACCACAGAAAGTGATCCCTCAATACCTCATAAAGTGCTTCCTCAATACATCAGATTGTGTTCCCTCAATACCTCAGAACGTGCTTCCTCAATACCTCAGAAAGTGCTCCCTCAGTACCTCAGATAGTGCTCCCTCAATACTACAGAAAGTGTTCCATCAATACCTCAGATAGTTCTCCCTCAGTACCTCAGATAGTTCTCCCTCAGTACCTCAGATAGTTCTCCCTCAGTACCTCAGAAAGTCCTTCATCTATACCTCAGAAAGTGCTTCCTCAACACCTCAGAAATTGCACCCTCAGTACCTCAGATAGTCCTCCCTCAATACCTCAGAAAATACTC
This sequence comes from Chiloscyllium plagiosum, assembly GCF_037043375.1. NCBI lineage: Eukaryota > Metazoa > Chordata > Chondrichthyes > Orectolobiformes > Hemiscylliidae > Chiloscyllium > Chiloscyllium plagiosum. Next base: position 101,448,175 of record NW_028270151.1, read on the forward strand.
CCTCAATACCTCAGAAAGTGCTCCCTCAATACCTCAGAAAGTGCTTCCTCAATACCTCAGAAAGTGCTTCCTCAATACCTCAGATAGTGTTCCATCAATACCTCAGAAAGTGCTTCCTCAAAACCTCAGTAAGTGCTCCCTCAGTACCTCAGATAGTGCTCCCTCAATACCTCAGAAGGTGCTCCCTCAATACCTCAGATCGTGCTTTCTCAGTACCTCAGAAAGTGCTCCCTCAATACCTCAGGTAGTTGTCCGTCAATACCTCGAAAGTGCTCCCTCAGTACCTCAGAGAGTTGTCCATCAGTACCTCAGAAAATACTCCCTCAAAACCTCAGAAAAAAACTCCCTCAGTACCTCAGATAGTCCTCCTTCAATACCTCAGAAAGTGCTCCCTCAATACCTCAGAAAGTGCTTCCTCAATACCTCAGAAAGTGCTTCCTCAACACCTCAGATAGTGCTCCATCAATACCTCAGAAAATGCTTCCTCAATAACTCAGAAAGTGCTCCCTCAGTGCCTCAGATAGTGCTCCCTCAATACCTCAGAAAGTGCTCCCTCAATACCTCAGAAAGTGCTCCCTCAGTACCTCATAAAGTGGTTCCTCAATACATCAGATTGTGTTCCCTCAGTACCTCAGAAAGTGCTTGCATAATACCTCAGAAAGTGCTCCATCAACACCTCAGATAGTGCTCCATCAATACCTCAGAAAATGCTTCCTCAATAACTCAGAAAGTGCTCCCTCAGTGCCTCGGAAAGTGCTCCATCATTACCTCAGAAAGTGCTCCATCAATACCACAGATAGTTCTCCCTCAGTACCTCAGAGAGTGCTTCCCCAATACCTCAGAAAGTGCTCCCTCAGTACTTCAGATAGTGCTCCCTCAATTCCTCAGAAAGTGCTCCCTCAGTACCTCATAAAGCGCTCCCTCAATACCTCAGAAAGTGCTTCCTCAATACCTCAGAAAGTGCTCCCTCAGTACCTCAGAAGGTGATCCCTCAATACCTCAGAAAGTGCTTCCTCAATACCTCAGAAAGTGCTTCCTCTGACCATAAGAAATTGCTCCCTCAGTACCTCAGATAGTGCTCCCTCTAAACCTCAGAAAGTGCTCCCTCAATGCCTCAGAAAGTGCTTCCTCAATACCTCAGATAGTGCTCCCTCAATACCTCAGAAAGTGCTTCCTCTGACCCTCAGAAAGTGCTCCCTCAGTACCTCAGATAGTGCTCCCTCAATATCTCAGAAAGTGGTCCATCAATACCTCAGATAGATCTCCCTCAGTACCTCAGATATTGCTCCCTCAATACCTCAGAACTTGCTCGCTCAGTACCTCAGATAGTTCTCCCTCAGTACCTCAGAAAGTGCTTACTCAATACCTCAGAAAGTGCTCCCTCAATACTTCAGATAGTGCTCCCTCAATACCTCAGGAAGTGCTTCCTCAAAACCTCAGAAAGTGCTTCCTCAGTACCTCAGATAGTGCTCCCTCAATACCACAGAAAGTGCTCCCTCAATACCTCATCAAGTGCTTCCACAATACATCAGATTGTGTTCCCTCAATACTTCAGAAAGTGCTTCCTCAATACCTCAGAAAGTGCTCCCTCAGTACCTCAGATAGTGCTCCCTCAATACTTCAGAAAGTGCTCCATCAATACCTCAGACAGTTCTCCCTCAGTACCTCAGATAGTACTCCCTCAGTACATCAGAAAGTGCTTCATCAATACCTCAGAAAGTGCTTCCTCAACACCTCAGAAAGTGCACCCTAAGTACTTTAGATAGTGCTCCCTCAATACCTCATAATGTGCTTCCTCAATACATCAGATTGTGTTCCCACAATACCTCAGAAAGTGCTCCCTCAATACCTCAGAAAGTGCTCCCTCAATACCTCAGAAAGTGCTTCCTCAATACCTCAGAAAGTGCTCCCTCAGTACCTCAGATAGTGCTCCCTCAATACCTCAGAATGTGCACCCTCAGTACCTCAGATAGTGCTCCCTCAATACCACAGAAAGTGATCCCTCAATACCTCATAAAGTGCTTCCTCAATACATCAGATTGTGTTCCCTCAATACCTCAGAACGTGCTTCCTCAATACCTCAGAAAGTGCTCCCTCAGTACCTCAGATAGTGCTCCCTCAATACTACAGAAAGTGTTCCATCAATACCTCAGATAGTTCTCCCTCAGTACCTCAGATAGTTCTCCCTCAGTACCTCAGATAGTTCTCCCTCAGTACCTCAGAAAGTCCTTCATCTATACCTCAGAAAGTGCTTCCTCAACACCTCAGAAATTGCACCCTCAGTACCTCAGATAGTCCTCCCTCAATACCTCAGAAAATACTCCCTCAATACCTCAGAAAGTGCTCCCTCAATACCTCAGAAAGTGCTTCCTCAATACCTCAGAAAGTGCTTCCTCAATACCTCAGATAGTGTTCCATCAATACCTCAGAAAGTGCTTCCTCAAAACCTCAGTAAGTGCTCCCTCAGTACCTCAGATAGTGCTCCCTCAATACCTCAGAAGGTGCTCCCTCAATACCTCAGATCGTGCTTTCTCAGTACCTCAGAAAGTGCTCCCTCAATACCTCAGGTAGTTGTCCGTCAATACCTCGAAAGTGCTCCCTCAGTACCTCAGAGAGTTGTCCATCAGTACCTCAGAAAATACTCCCTCAAAACCTCAGAAAAAAACTCCCTCAGTACCTCAGATAGTCCTCCTTCAATACCTCAGAAAGTGCTCCCTCAATACCTCAGAAAGTGCTTCCTCAATACCTCAGAAAGTGCTTCCTCAACACCTCAGATAGTGCTCCATCAATACCTCAGAAAATGCTTCCTCAATAACTCAGAAAGTGCTCCCTCAGTGCCTCAGATAGTGCTCCCTCAATACCTCAGAAAGTGCTCCCTCAATACCTCAGAAAGTGCTCCCTCAGTACCTCATAAAGTGGTTCCTCAATACATCAGATTGTGTTCCCTCAGTACCTCAGAAAGTGCTTGCATAATACCTCAGAAAGTGCTCCATCAACACCTCAGATAGTGCTCCATCAATACCTCAGAAAATGCTTCCTCAATAACTCAGAAAGTGCTCCCTCAGTGCCTCGGAAAGTGCTCCATCATTACCTCAGAAAGTGCTCCATCAATACCACAGATAGTTCTCCCTCAGTACCTCAGAGAGTGCTTCCCCAATACCTCAGAAAGTGCTCCCTCAGTACTTCAGATAGTGCTCCCTCAATTCCTCAGAAAGTGCTCCCTCAGTACCTCATAAAGCGCTCCCTCAATACCTCAGAAAGTGCTTCCTCAATACCTCAGAAAGTGCTCCCTCAGTACCTCAGAAGGTGATCCCTCAATACCTCAGAAAGTGCTTCCTCAATACCTCAGAAAGTGCTTCCTCTGACCATAAGAAATTGCTCCCTCAGTACCTCAGATAGTGCTCCCTCTAAACCTCAGAAAGTGCTCCCTCAATGCCTCAGAAAGTGCTTCCTCAATACCTCAGATAGTGCTCCCTCAATACCTCAGAAAGTGCTTCCTCTGACCCTCAGAAAGTGCTCCCTCAGTACCTCAGATAGTGCTCCCTCAATATCTCAGAAAGTGGTCCATCAATACCTCAGATAGATCTCCCTCAGTACCTCAGATATTGCTCCCTCAATACCTCAGAACTTGCTCGCTCAGTACCTCAGATAGTTCTCCCTCAGTACCTCAGAAAGTGCTTACTCAATACCTCAGAAAGTGCTCCCTCAATACTTCAGAAAATGGTCCCTCAGTACCTCAGATAGCTCTCCCTCAGTACCTCAGATAGTACTCGCTCAGAACCTCAGATAGTGCTTCCTCAGTACCTCAGAAAGTGCTCCCTAAATATCTCAGATAGTGCTCCCTTAATACCTCAGAAAGTGCTCCCTCAGTAACTCAGATAGTTCTCCCTCAGTACCTCAGAGAGTGCTTCCTCAATACCTCAGAACTTGTTCCCTCAGTACCTCAGATAGCGCTCCCTCAATACCTCAGATAGTTCTCTCTCAATTCCTCTGAAAGTGCTCCCTTAATACCTCAGGTAGTTCTTCCTCAGTTCCTCAGATAGTTCTCCCTCAATACTTCTGAAAGTGCTCCCTCAATACCTCAGGAAGTGCTCGCTCAGTACCTCAGATAGTACTCACTCAGAACCTCAGCTCGTGCTTCCTCAGTACGTCAGAAAGTGCTCCCTCAATACCTCAGAAACTGCTTCCTCAGTACCTCAGATAGTTCTCCCTCAGTACCTCAGATAGTTTTCACCCAGTACCTCAGAACGTGCTCCCTAAATACCTCGGAAAGTGCTCCCTTGGTACCTCAGATATTGCTCCCTCAATGCCTCAGATAGTGCTCCCTTAATACCTCAGAAAGTGCTCCCTCAGTACCTCAGATAGTTCTCCCTCAGTACCGCAGATAGTTCTCCCTCAGTACCTCAGAGAGTGCTTCCTCAATACCTCAGAACTTGTTCCCTCAGTACCTCAGATAGTGCCCCCTCAATTCCTCAGAACCTGCTCCCTCAGTACCTCAGAAAATGCTCCCTCAATACATCAGAAAATGCTCCATCAATACCACAGATAGTTCTCCCTCAGTACCTCAGAGTGTGCTTCCCTCAATACCTCAGAACTTGCTCCCTCAGTACCTCAGAAAGTGCTCCCTCAATACTTCAGAAAGTGGTCCCACAGTACCTCAGATTGTTCTCCCTCAGTACCTCAGAAAGTGCTCCCTCAGTACCTCAGATAATGCTTCCTCAGTACCTCAGAAGCTGCTCCCTCAATACCTTAGATAGTGCTTCCACAGTACCTCAGAAAGTGCTCCCTCAGTACCTTAGAAATTGCTCCCTGAATACCACAGATAATGCTCCCAAAATGCCTCAGATAGTGCTCCCTCAATACCTCATAAAGTGCTCCCTCAATACCTCAGAAAGTGCTCCCTCAATAACTCAGAAAGTGCTCCCTCAATAACACAGAAAGTGCTCCCTCAATACCGAAGAATTCATCACTTTGTTGTGTTTAACCCCCAAAGCCGCTTAGACAGTAGCTCCACAAAACATTCACATCCTCAACACTTCAGGACTCAGCCCAGCTCCCCCCTCAGACTGTGCTCAAACCCCTTCAGACTGTAAGGACCCACATCCAGCCCTGTCCAAGTTTGGAGCCCAGGTCCCCAGAACATTACTTGTCTCTCTGGATTAAGTTTAGAATTCCTACAGTGTAGAAGCAAGCCATACCGTCCATTGGCTCCACACTGTCTGTCTGAACAGCATCGCACCCAGACTCACATCCTCTCCTCTATCCCTGTAATGCTGCATTTCCCATGGCATCTTTGGGCGGTGGGAGGAAACTGGATCACCCGGAGGGAACCCGCACAGATACAGAGAGAATGTGTAAACTCCACACAGACAGTCACCGGGAGTTAGAATCAAACCACTGAGGCACCGTGCTGTCCTCTCTCCCTGGATGCCATCTCATCTAACCTTTTACTAAGCAGTCTCCCATGTTAAACTTTCTCATCTGTCTCCTTGGTCATCCCTTCAAAAGCTCTATCAAGTTGGACACATTATTTCCACAAACAAAGCCAAGCTGACCATCCCTAATCAATTCTTGCTTTTCCAAATACATGTAAGTTGTCTCTCAGAATGCCCTCCAACAGCTTACCCACGACTGCCATCAGGCTCACAGCTCCATAGTTCAATGGCTGTTCCTTGCAGCCTTACTTCAATAATGGCCCATCATTAATCACCCTCCAGTCTTCAGGCACCTCACCCGTTGTCACTGATCGGACCATCTGACAAGGCCATCTCCATCCTTCTGTAACCTAAGGCTATCCTCCTCAGTATTTATCACCCCACCAATACCCATACCATTCATGAACCCAATGATTAACCCTCCACATTCAAATCTAAATCTTTTCTAACAACCACATCAGCAACACCCCAGCAGTGAGACATGAACAGACAGAGATTTCTAACTGGGCCATCACTGTCTGCTTCCTGCCACTCAGCATTCTACGCCAAATTCCTTGGATCTTGAGTTTTTATGTTCACTATCAGTTTCCAATATGGGTCCTGATAAAAGCCTTACTGACCTCCAAGCAGACGACAGGAAAGTATTGCCCTTATTTACACAGTTGGTCACCTCCTTAAAAAGTGCACTCCCATTGGTCAGACCTGAGCTCCCCTTAACACAGCCATTCTGACTGTTCATCATGAACTCCAGTCTCTGTAAATGCTGATTAATTCTATCTCCCAAAATTGCTTCCAACAGACGTCCGACCCACGATATTAGCCTGACTGGCCTGTAGCTGCCTGGTATATCCCATGTTCCTTCTTGAATAACAGGACCACATGGTCAGTCCGACGGCACCTCTCCTGTGGCCAGAGGGGATTTGAAAATGTTTGCAAGTGTCCCTGCTACTTCCTCCATCACCTCATTCGGTAAACTGAGATACATTTCCACTGTCTTTGGAGATTTATGGGGTTGTAAGAAGGCCAGACTACTCAGAACCATCTCTCTCTATATATATATGCTAATTCAGTTAATTGTATCACAGAACATCTCCACGATTTCATATCAACCCTGTAACAATGAGCATTGACACAATGCATCCACTCACTGTAGCCTCTGGGTCCATGCACAAATTCTCACTGTGTTCCACAACCTACTCTTTCTCTCATTATCAATTCACCCTTCATGTCACTGTAAAGTACTGTCAGATTTTTATTTCCTCTCTTAGCACTCCTCGCTCCCAGGCAAATAGACTGCGATACGATTTGGAGGAGTGTGGGATGTCATTCTGGATGTGGATTAGCATTGGGAAGCTCAGAAATAAGGAACACACGACTGTGCTGAGTGTGGGGCAGTAAGATTCATTTGGGATGAGCACACAGAAGCTGAGGAATAAACCTCAGCCCTGCAGCATGAAAATATCCCTTTGAGCTGGCAGGTCAGTCACGTGAAATGAAAACTTGATCCCTGGGAAAAGAGGGTGGCATCCAAATGAAGACAGTCTGTTCGAACACAGTCTCTGGAACCTGGACGTGGGAATCATTACTGAGCAGGGTCTGTAGGAAGCAGAGGCAGAAATGGACTGAACAATTCCACATATTCTTCTCAGACCACAAGACATCGGAGCATAAATTAGGCCATTCAGTTCATCTGATAGAGTGGCACTCAGTACTGACTCTCTTACAATGCAGGTATCCCCCAGACTGATCCTCTGATAGTGCAGCACTCCCTCAGTACTAACCCTCTGACAGTGCAGCACTCCCTCAGTTCTGACCCTGACAGTGCAGCACTCCCTCAGTACTGACCCTCTGACAGTGCAGCACTCCCTCTGACAGTGCAGCACTCCCTCAGTACTAACCCTCTGACAGTGCAGCACTCCCTCAGTTCTGACCCTCTGACAGTGCAGCACTCCCTCAGTACTGACCCTCTGACAGTGCAGCACTCCCTCCGTACTGACCCTCTGACAATGCAGCACTCCCTCAGTACTGACCCTCTGACAGTGCAGCACTCCCTCAGTTCTGACCCTCTGACAGTGCAGCACTCCCTCAGTACTGACCCTCTGACAGTGCAGCACTCCCTCTGACAGTGCAGCACTCCCTCAGTACTAACCCTCTGACAGTGCAGCACTCCCTCAGTTCTGACCCTCTGACAGTGCAGCACTCCCTCAGTACTAATCCTCTGACAGTGCAGCACTCCCTCAGTTCCGACCCTCTGACAGTGCAGCACTCCCTCAGTACTGACCCTCTGACAGTGCAGCACTCCCTCAGTACTGACCCTCTGACAGTGCAGCACTCCCTCAGTTCTGACCCTCTGACAGTGCAGCACTCCCTCAGTACTGACCCTCTGACAGTGCAGCACTCCCTCTGACAGTGCAGCACTCCCTCAGTACTAACCCTCTGACAGTGCAGCACTCCCTCAGTTCTGACCCTCTGACAGTGCAGCACTCCCTCAGTACTGACCCTCTGACAGTGCAGCACTCCCTCCGTACTGACCCTCTGACAATGCAGCACTCCCTCAGTACTGACCCTCTGACAGTGCAGCACTCCCTCAGTACTGACCCTCTGACAGTGCAGCACTCCCTCCGTACTGACCCTCTGACAATGCAGCACTCCCTCAGTACTGACCCTCTGACAGTGCAGCACTCCCTCAGTTCTGACCCTCTGACAGTGCAGCACTCCCTCAGTACTGACCCTCTGACAGTGCAGCACTCCCTCTGACAGTGCAGCACTCCCTCAGTACTAACCCTCTGACAGTGCAGCACTCCCTCAGTACTGACCCTCTGACAGTGCAGCACTCCCTCCGTACTGACCCTCTGACAATGCAGCACTCCCTCAGTACTGACCCTCTGACAGTGCAGCACTCCCTCAGTACTGACCCGCTGACAGTGCAGCACTCCCTCAGTACTGACCATCTGACAGTACAGCGCTCCCTCAGGACTGACCCTCTGACAGTGTGACACTCCCTCAGTACTAACCCTCTGACAGTGCAGCACTCCCTCAGTACTGACCCTCTGACAGTGCAGCAATCCGTGAGTACTGACCCTCTGAGAGTGCTGCACTCCCTCAGTACTGACCCTCTGACTGTGCAGCACTCCCTCAGTACTGACCCTCTGACAGTGCAGCACTCCCTCAGTACTGACCCTCTGACAGTGCAGCACTCCCTCAGTACTGACCCTCTGACAGTGCAGCACTCCCTCAGTACTGACCCTCTGACAGTGCAGCAGTCCCTCAATACTGACCCTCTGACAGTGCAGCAATCCCTCAGTACTGACCCTCTGACAGTGCAGCAGACCCTCAATACTGACCCTCTGACAGTGCAGCACTCCTTCAGCACTGACCCTCTTTTTTTTCTATTTCATAGAGTCTTGTGGAAATTTGGAGACATTGGGTCTGCAGATTCTGGGGAAGCATGAGAGAGACACACAAACCAAACCCTGTCTGAAACTCTCTGTTATAGACTATTCAGAGGCACAGAGTCACAGAGGTGTACAGCTTGGAACCAGCCCCTCCTGTCCAACTCGTCCATACCAACCAGATATTCTCATCTCATTTCATTCCATTAGCTAGCACTTGGCTGATATCCCTCTCAACCCTTCCTATTCACATACTCATCCTGATGCCTTTTAAATGTCACAATTGTACCAGCCCCCATCACTTCCTCTGGCAGCTACCTGCATGCCCTTGAATAAGTGCTCAAACATTCTTACTGTCGATACAAACTCTCAGAAACACCAACCTACGAAAGCTATCATTGTCATTTTCAACCCACCCTTGGCTTCTTCATTATGCTGATTTCAACACAGGGAAAGAAACGGAGTTAGTGACCATCCACCGTGACCCTGTTATAAAACTTATTTTCACATGTGGCTTGTATGTAATTCTCACACCCTCTAATAGTTGCCTGGAAGGTTGGGGTGAGCTGTACTCTCCTGCTGCAGTCCTTGGGTGTCCCACAGTGATGTTAGGGAGGGAGCTCCAGGATTTTGACCGGAACCATGGAAAGAGCTCTCTTACTGGAGTGCCCTTTTAAAGTTGGGAAGTTAGTATGGACCAGGAGGACCCAAGAGCTGCTGTCTTGTCAGAGAGAGAGGCCTGGTGGGTCACACACCTCAGGTGAGGGATAAGGTTGAGAAGCTGGGGCCTTCATTGTAATTTCAGACATGATAGAGATTGAGCCAACAGTGTTGGCATCACGAACCTGTTAGCTGTGGTAAGTGACCCCCCTTTGTAGCAGAGGGATTCAATCCCTTTAATAGAGCAAGCTTGAGAATGCAACACTAAAGTTAATCTGTACGGACGCGCTGGAGACCTGAAACATCAATACAGAGATTGCTGAAGAAACTCAGCATGTCCGGCAGCTTCTCTGAAGGGAGAGGGAGAAAGAGACAGACAGAGAGTTCACCTTTCAATCCAGTGATTTCTGCGGGAACGTTCCTTCAGAACAGACCGTTTTGAGGAAGGGTCACTTGAAATGCGAATTGTTCCTCTCTCTCTTCACCGTTGCTACCTGCTGAATAGCGCTGAATATCCCCAGCCATCTGTTTGATTGAGAATTTGACCTGATCCAAGCGTCACTGAGTAATTCAGTCTGTGTTCAATGCCCTGAGGCTGCTTCTGCTGAAAGTTGACAAACAGGTTTAAGGCTTTGTTAGGTATTGTATTCGGAAGGCGGGGTACATGGGAGAACAGATACAGAACACAGGCACTTCACAAAGATCCTTCTCAATGTAACTTTGTGATGTTAATTCAGAAGGAACAGCTCAGACCTAACATTTCAGTTTATCAGCCAAGGGGAGTATATATGTCATGACAAAGACTTGTTGTAAAGACTGAACAGAACCGAACTTTAGTGACTATGTTTGTACGTAAAGTTATTTTTGTGAATAAAGTCTCTTTTTGAAATTGATATAAATATTTTTTCGAGGGGGACCAAGCATCTTGAGCTTGTGGAGGCATTGCCCTTGTCCCTAATCTTTCTTAAGTAAACGCTAGACAAGTTCGATACTCCCCGGGTATAGACATCAAACGGTCATCAACGGGGAGGAGATGGTGGGATGGTCACGGGGGCTCAGTGTTGCCTCACCCCACCCGGGTTCGATTCCAGCCTCGGGCGACTGTCTGTGTGGAGTTGGCACATTCTCCCCGTGTCAGCCTCCGGGTGCTCCAGTTCCCTCTCACTGTCCAAAGATGTGCAGGCTGGGTGGGTTAGTCAGAGGAAATGAAGGGATCCAGGGACAGAGAAGGTGGGTGGGATGCTCTGCCGAGGGTCAGTGTGAACCTGATAGGCCGAATGGCCTGCTTCCACATTCTATGATCAATCCAGAAACTCAAATACTGTTCTGGGCCCGGGTCTCCAATCTTAGGGGTGGCTGTGGGTCATCACAGTGAGAACAGGTTTGGGAATGAACACGGTCCAAGGGGGCAACAGGTTTGCTTTCTGAGGTGTTGAAGGCATGAATGTTCTGTCGAGGTGCTTTGGGGATAAACATACTGAGGGGATGGTTTCTAAGGTATTGAGGGAGCACTATTGGTCAGTACAGGGTGCAGATGGTCGAAAGGTACAGATACACTTCATAGAACATAGAACATAGAACATAGAACAGTACAGCACAGAACAGGCCCTTCAGCCCACGGTGTTGTGCCGATCTTCGATCCTCATGTAAGTTAAACCTAATGTACAAACCCTCAAATGTCTGTGACCATATGCATGTCCAGCAGTCTCTTAAATATCCCCAATGACCATGCTTCCACAACTGCTGCTGGCATCGCATTCCATGCTTTCGCAACTCTGTGTAAAGAACCCGCCTCTGACATCCCCTCTATACTTTCCTCCAAACAGCTTAAAACTATGACCTCTCGTGTTAACAAATTCTGCCCTGGGAAAAAAAGTGTCTGGGTATCAACTCTATCTATGCCTCTCATTATCTTGTATCCCTCAATTAGGTCCCCTGTCTTCCTTCTTTTTTCCACTGAAAGAAGTCCGAGCTCAGTCAACCTCTCTTTGTTAGATAAGCCCTCCATTCCAGGCAGCATTCTGGTAAACCTCCTCTGAACCCTCTCCATAGCATCCAATCTTTCCTATAATAGGGCGACCAGAACTGGACACAGTATTCCAAGTGCGTTCTAACCAAAGTTTTATAGAGCTGCATCAAGACCTCACGGCTCTTAAACACAATCCTCCTGTTAATGAAAGCCAAAACACCATATGCTTTCTTAACATCCCTGTACACTTGCGTAGCCATTTTAAGGGATCTATGTACCTGCACACCAAGATCCCTCTGTTCCTCCACACTGCCAAGAATCCTGTCTTTAATCCTGTACTCAGTTTTCAAATTTGACCTTCCAAAATGCATCACCTCCATTTATTCAGGTTGAACTCCATCTGCCACCTCTCAGCCCATCTCTGCATCCTGTCAATGTCCTGCTGCAGCCAAAAACAGCCCTCCATACTGTCAACGACACTCCAACCTTTGTGTTATCTGCAAACTTGCTGACCCATCTTTCAATCCCCTCATCCAAGTCATTAATAAAAATTACAAACAGTAGCGGCCCAAGGACAGAGCCCTGTGGACCACCGCTCACCACTGACTTCCAAGCAGAATATTTTCCTTCTACTGCCACTCGCTGTCTTCTGTTGGCCAACCAATTCTGTATCCAGACAGCTAAGTTTCCCGGTATCCCATTCCTCCTGACCTTCTGAATGAACCGACCATGGGGAACCTTATCAAATGCCTTACTGAAGTCCATATACACCACATCCACAGCTCGACCCTCATCAACTTGCCTAGTAACATCCTCAAAGAACGCAGTAAGGTTTGTGAGGCATGACCTGCCCCTCACAAAGCCGTATTGATTGCATTAAATCAAGCCATGCTCTTCCAGATGCTCATAAATCCTGTCCCTCAGAATCCTTTCTAACACCTTACAGACGACAGACGTGAGAGTGTCTTGTCTGTAATTGCCGGGGATTTCCCTATTTCCTTTCTTGAAGAGATGAATTATATTTGCATCCCTCCAGTCCTCAGGTACGACTCCAGTGGAGAGCGAGGATGTAAGGATCTTCGCAAGCAGCGAAGCAATCACATTTCTCACTTCCCAAAGCAGCCGAGGACAAATCTGGTTTGGCCCTGACGACTTGTCAATCTTAATGTTTGTCAAAATGTTCAGCACATCAGCTTCCTCAATCTCTATCTGTTCCAGCATGCTTACCTGCTCCTCAATGGTTTCATTCACTACAAGGTCCTTTTCTTTAGTAACGACAGAAGCAAAAAACTCATGTAGGGGGTTCCCCTGCCTCCTCAGACTCTACACACAAGTTCCCTATGCTATCCCTGAGCGGACCTACTCTTTCTTTGATCATTGTCTTACTCCTCACATCCGTGTAAAATGTCTTTGGATTCTCCCTAATCCTTCCTGTCAAGCCTTTTTCCTGCCCCCTCCTGGCTCTCCTCAGGCCATTTTTGAGCTCCTTCCTTGCCTGCCTGTAATCCTCTCGAGCTGAGCAAGACCCTTCCTTCCTCCACCTTACGTAAATTGCCTTCTTTCTTTCAAAAAGAATCTCCTCCGCTCTCGTCATCCAATATTCCTTTATCTTGCCCCTTCTTGCCTGTCTCAGAGGAACACATTTGTGCATCACTCGCAACAACTGTTCCTTAAACCGTCTCCACATGTTTATAGTGGCCTTTCCATGGAATAATTGCTCCCACTCCATGGTTCCCAACTCACGTCTGATAGCATCACAGTTTCCTTTTCCCCAATTAAATATCCTCCCACTGTGCCTGCATCTCTCCTTCTCCATGGCTATATAGAATGTGAGGCAGTTGTGGTCACTATCACCAAAATGCTCTCCCACCACAAGATCTGACACCTGCCCCAGCTCATTGCCGAGCACCAAAATCAAAATGGCCTCTCCCCTCGTCGGCCGCTTCAAGGTGCTGAGTTAGGAAACACTCATGAACACACCTTAGAACACACCCATCTGCTCGAAGCAGGTTCCAATCTATATTGAGAAAGTTAAAGTCACCCATTACAACAACCCTATTACATTCACTCTTTACCAAAATCTGCTGACCGATGCTTTCTTCAATCTCCCTGCGGCTGTTGGGGGGGGCCTGTAGTAAACAGGATGGTGTGAGTTTCTAACCTGAACTGACAGTGACGGATTTTATAAACTTGTATTACAGGATACTACAGGTAGGTATTCAGATGGTAATCTCAGTACTGTAACGTCAAACTCTCACTCAATTCATCAGGACCAGGATATTCACATTGTGCGTGAACATTGTGTTCCAGCTCAATCCCATTTACTGCATAAAAGTTCTCCTTTCAATCATCCCATTCTCTCAATAGTTCTCCCCACACCTTCAATGTGTCCTGAGGGTCAGGCTGGGGGTGTTGTGTGGGACGCAGTAAGGGTCAGGCTGGGGACGGTGTGTGGGACGCAGTGAGGGTCAGGTTGGGGACGGTGTGTGGGACACAGTGAGGGTCAGGCTGGGGACGGTGTGTGGGACGGAGTGAGGGTCAGGCTGGGGACGGTGTGTGGGACGGAGTGAGGGTCAGGCTGGGGACGGTGTGTGGGAGGCAGTGAGGGTCAGGCTGGGGACGGTGACTGGGACGGAGTGAGGGTCAGGCTGGGGGCGGTGTGTGGGACGGAGTGAGGGTCAGGCTGGGGACGGTGTGTGGGAGGCAGTGAGGGTCAGTCTGGGGTCGGTGTGTGGGACGAAGTGAGGGTCAGGCTGGGGTCGGTGTGTGGGACGCAGTGAGGGTCAGGCTGGGGACGGTGTGTGGGACGGAGTGAGGGTCAGGCTGGGGGCGGTGTGTGGGACGGAGTGAGGGTCAGGCTGGGGACGGTGTGTGGGACGGAGTGAGGGTCAGGCTGGGGACGGTGTGTGGGACGCAGTGAGGGTCAGGTTGCGGGTGGAATGTGAGACGCTGGTGAGGGTCAGGCTGGGGCGGTGTGTGGGACGGAGTGAGGGTCAGGCTGGGGACGGTGTGTGGGACACAGTGAGGGTCAGGCTGGAGACGGTGTGTGGGACGCAGTGAGGGTCAGGCTGGGGACGGTGTGTGGGAGGCACTGAGGGTCAGGCTGGGGACGGTGTGTGGGACAGAGTGAGGGTCAGGCTGGGGACGGTGTGTGGTACGCAGTGAGGGTCAGGCTGGGGACGGTGTCTGGGACGGAGTGAGGGTCAGGCTGGGGACGGTGTGTGGGACGGAGTGAGGGTCAGGCAGGGGACGGTGTGTGGGATGGAGTGAGGGTCAGGCTGGGGACGGTGTGTGGGAGGCAGTGAGGGTCAGGCTGGGGACGGTGTGTGGGACGGAGTGAGGGTCAGGATGGGGACGGTGTGTGGGACGGAGTGAGGGTCAGGCTGGGGACGGTGTGTGGGACGGAGTGAGGGTCAGGCTGGGGGCGGTGTGTGGGACATAGTGAGGGTCAGGCTGGGGACGGTGTGTGGGACGCAGTGAGGGTCAGGCTGGGGACGGTGTGTGGGACGGAGTGAGGGTCAGGCTGAGGACGGTGTGTGGGAGGCAGTGAGGGTCAGGCTGGGGACGGTGTGTGGGACGGAGTGAGGGTCAGGCTGGGGACGGTGTGTGGGATGGAGTGAGGGTCAGGCTGGGGACGGTGTGTGGGACGCAGTGAGGGTCAGGCTGGGGACGGTGACTGGGACGGAGTGAGGGTCAGGCTGGGGACGGTGTGAGGGACGGAGTGAGGGTCAGGCTGGGGACGGTGTGTGGGACGGAGTGAGGGTCAGGCTGGGGACGGTGTGTGGGACGGAGTGAGGGTCAGGCTGGGGGCGATGTGTGGGACGCAGTGAGTGTCAGGCTGGGGACGGTGTGTGGGACGGAGTGAGGGTCAGGCTGGGGACGGTGTGTGGGACGCAGTGAGTGTCAGGCTGGGGGCGGTGTGTTGGACGGAGTGAGGGTCAGGCTGGGGATGGTGTGTGTGTCGGAGTGAGGGTCAGGCTGGGGGCGGTGTGTGGGACGGGGTGAGGGTCAGGCTGGGGATGGTGTGTGGGACGGAGTGAGGGTCAGGCTGGGGATGGAGTGTGGGTCGGAGTGAGGGTCAGGCTGGGGGTGGTGTGTGGGACGGTGTGAGGGTCAGGCTGGGGGCGGTGTGTGGGAGGCAGTGAGGGTCAGGCTGGGGGCGATGTGTGGGAGGCAGTGAGGGTCAGGCTGGGGACAGTGTGTGGGACGGAGTGAGGGTCAGGCTGGGGACGGTGTGTGAGACGGAATGAGGGTCAGGCTGGGGACGGTGTGTGGTACGGAGTGAGCTTCAGGCTGGGGACGGTGTGTGGGACGGAGTGAGGGTCAGGCTGGGGACGGTGTGTGGGACGGAGTGAGG